>NW_026267346.1:348400-350166 GCF_000697945.3 Frankliniella occidentalis | reverse complement strand
ATAAACAGATGCCATACTGATGACATATTGATGACGGAACGCCGATTTGCGTTTGACATCAGTTTGTCATCAGTTTGTTATCAGTATGTCATCAAATTTCATCATCGGATCGTCATCAGTTTCTCATCCGTTTGACATCCGTTTGTCAGAAGCGAGATGACAAACTGTTGACAAACTGATACCATACGTTTCCATGCGGGCTGGCTCAAAAATCAATAACCGCAGGTAACAAAATATTATTTTTTTCAAATATTTTCTTATGGTCTCCTAATGGGTAACTCGTGAAAAAAGAGCCCTCTGGGCGAAAATTTCGTCCGTTTCGCTCTATCTTGTACCTTTTCGACGCTATGGCGCATTTCTTGACAAAAATGAGGTGAAAATGGTCAAATGATCGATTAAATCGTTAAAAAGACTTCGTCTCGAAAAATTGTATATACACTCCTATTACCCCGTCTCGGGTGTCAGCGCCGCAGGCCTAGCTATATGTGTGCCAGGCGCGTCGCAGCGTAAGGGATGGTGGGGCAGTGTGTAACAGGGGCAGTGTGTAACAGACCTCCGTATTTCGAATATGGCACCTCCGGAACCAAATGTGAATGTTCATATTATGTGTTCTGAATGACTAAAGTCGTTTTCAATCGAGAACGCCTTGGTTGGGGAGTTGTAACGGTGGTGAGAGGACGGCAAAGTTAGGCTCACCCGATTTTTAGGCAATTTTCATTATATTACGACATGATCTTTTTGGTTGGGGTCGTTGGGTTTCAAACAACCGCCGAACTAATGATTTTATATCGAAGTAGACACCGTAGCACTTGTAAAATGGTCGTTGTCACTAACACCACCTCGAGGGTTCTCGGTCTACGAGGTCACATAACAGGCTTTGTACCCTGGGGCAGTGTGTAACATGAACGTTTGGGATAGTCTAGGGCAGTACGAATCGTCTTATTTGCTTATCAATGATGTGCCTGTGCCCTAACAGTCTCACTGAGGCTCAACTTTTTGTTTTTATACCAAGTTCACAAAATATGTCAAAAATAAGTACCAAAATGATGTTTTCAATTGAAAACTCGTAGATTTTAACAAAATTCCATTCGAACAATAAAATAATTTGATATAAACTGTTGTTGTATCAGCAGCTACTATAGAAAGGAAGGGGAAGCTGTTTTCTCTATTTCTGCCCGTCTCCACAGCTCAATCCTAGCCTTTGTTACACACTGCCCCGCGCCGGGCAGTGTGTAACAAATGCAGACCTTTTTTCAACAAGCTGTAGGTCATACGAGAATGCGCCTAGTAATTCATCCGAACAACTTTCATGGTTAGTAAAGGTCCAATCTATTATTCTTTTGCGCCCTAATTACCCATTTTTTTTTTCACGGATTGACTTTTCCAGCCGAATTCCTAAATCTGTTACACACTGCCCCACCTTCCCTTAACAGTGTTTCGTGAGATATCGCGAAGCCTGTTACGCGAGACGTGGTCTGGCGCACATATAGCTAGTTTATGATTTATCAGATCATTTGGTCATTTTCATTCAGACCACGTCTCTCGTAACAGGCTTCGCGATATCTCACGAACCACTGTTATGCTGCGACGCGCTTGGCGCACATGAAGCTAGGCCTGCGGCGCTGACACCTGAGACGAGTTAATGGAAGGGTACACGGGAACAGGGCCTTCTGACCCCAAAATTTTGCATACTTACAGCATTTGTCGGGGACTTATTGGCTGACCGATAGCGAAGCCTATTACTCCAGTGATGATCAAAAAGTTTC
>NW_026267346.1:341397-348151 GCF_000697945.3 Frankliniella occidentalis | reverse complement strand
ACCGTTTAGTCGCCAGAGGGTAATTTCCACACGAAAACGACCCCAAATCAGTTTAATGTTGTTTTTCAGATATTTGATGGTCTGTGATAGGGCATCTCGTCAAAATAAAATCCTGGTGGTAAAATTTGTGTCCTTCGGAGCCGAAGGCGCGGCGTATCTACGACTCTTCCATTTGCCCGGCTAGACCGGAAGGAGAAGAACAAAAATCGTCGGGCCGGTCAGGCGCGGGGAGGAGCGGGGCAGGGTGGAGGCAGTACCCCGCTGCTCCCCGCGCCCGACCGGCCCGACGATTTTTGTTCTTCTCCTCCTGGTCTAGTCGAGCCCCGGAGTACCCTACTACTCCCATTCCAATAAAGCATTCCGGCAAAGCTGAAATGCAGAAGAATGCGGGGAAGAAGAAAGCGGAAATCGCTATGCTTTAACATGGTGACTTCTGTTTTCTTGTTCCTTGCATTCTTCTGCTTCAGCTTAACCGGAATGCTTTATTCTGTGACATGAAGTCTTTTTGGCCGAGCGATTAGCGAAGCCTATTACTCCGTCTGGTCGAAAAAAACTTTGTCTGCAGACAAAGTCTGTGTCTGTCTGCACGTCTGTCTGTCTGTCCGTACGATAACTCGAAAACGAATTGTGATAGCGACCTGGGATTTTCAGGGTCGTTTTGTGTTATTAAAAGACAGATCGGGTTCCCGGTCATTTTTATCAAACCTCTTTTCCCAAATATACTTTTTTCCAAATTTTAACTTCCCAATAATGTTTTCCCAAAATTCCTTTTCCCAAATATATTTGTTTCCAAATTTTAACTTCCCAATAATGTTCGCCCAAAATATTTTTCCCAGTGACCATTTAGACTCAATTGTAATTTATTTCTAAATTGAAGCGTTTAAAGCTGGAAGTGGTGTCCAATTGTGCGAAGGTACTCATTGTCGTGGCCTTGCACTCCTTCTTCTTCTGGCAGGACCAGTAGGTATTGCCCTTGCGCCTTGCGGCTGTCACGCCGGTGGTAAATGAAGCCCTTGTGCAAGAGCTTCTTCCCTCCCCGACGTGACGTGATGATCTCAGCAGGTTCCTCCTCCATGACCACCGCGTGTGACCAGGATCAGGTACAGTAGCTGGTATCTGTGGCGCGCCGACAATCAAACCTCGGCAGCCGAGCCAACCCTTTCTTGTGCCCACTGCCCTATAGCAAACTCGCGTGAAGCGTGGGCAGTGCCAACCCAAATCACGCAAAGTGGGAAATTGGGAATTGGAAAATTCGGATTGATTTGGGCAAACAAAATTTGGGGAAAAGTATTTCTTGGGAAACTTCAAATTGGGAACTTATTTTGGGGAAAAATGGGCGGGAACGGACAGATCGAGTTCGAAGATGAACATTCTAGCTCAAAAATTGGATTTTTAATGAATCAACAACAGGCCCCAAAAATGAAGTTTGTTGAAAATATTCTTTTTTTATGCTTTCCTGGGAGGTAACGCATCATAGTAGAGCCGTACAGGCGAAAATTTTGTCCGTTTTCCTCTAGTTTTAACCGTTGAGGCGCTAGAGGGTGTTTTTGACGAAAGTAAGCGAAAAATGTACGACCCTGCATGCTGAGTCAAAATGACGGGCCGTTGAAGGGCCGGAGGCCCGTATCTTTGAGTACATTTTTGCACTGCCCGACTCGGGTGTTAGCGCCGCAGGCCAAACGTACACTCACTGTTAAAAACATATCAAAATTTTACAGCTGAACATTTTACAGGCTTTTGGGAAAAAAACAGCCCTATCCGTAAAAGACGATTTTGGTTGGAGCTGTAGTTTTACGAGGAATGCTGTAATTTATTGACACAGCAGTAAAATTATGGTGGCACTATAAAATTACAGCGCGGTTGTAAAGTTATCCTGATTTTTACAAATCCACAGGTTTTTCGTGGGTAACTGCTTTGCAGAGTGCAAAAGTTGCAAAGAAAATCCTCAAACAAGGAAAAAACTCACGATAAATGCATGAGAAACACGCAAATTATCATACCAAAACGGAAAAAATAATAATATCCGAAATATTTATATGGCGGATTCTACAACCGATGTTGTAGTCTGACAGCTATTCTGTAATTTTACAGCGCTACCTTGAAAACGTAAAAAAGGTGTCAACGTTTTTTGGGTTCCATGGCATTTGTCGTAATTTTACAACTATGCTGTAAAAATAGTTTACGACACCACTTGCCCCCAAAATTAGCTAAACATTTCCTGTAAAATTACAGATTTTTTTTTAACAGTGCTGTTAAAAAATATTGTAAAATTATCACACCCTTTGTAATGACTAGTGTGTTAAAAAAACAACATCGTTCGTTTTTATTGGCACGCGGCAAAATTCCTTCTATTTTGCCCGTAGTGGTCCATAACAATGATTACTACGATTCACCATGTTGTAAAACCTCAACAATATCGTTGTAAAGTTTGATAGCAAGATGTATCGTTACAGAACAAACAGGTTTGTTTTATCACAATTTTTTTGGTGCAGACGAAAGTAAATAACCACTGCTTTGGAATGACCCACACGGAAGATAGACGTCTACAGATGATCGACCTCCCTCTAACTCATCTCTTTTTGTAGATTTCTAGAGATAGAAATCTATTAGACATCTATAAACCGTCTTGCTGCTATCGATTGTGATTATAACCGTCTAAATTGAGTCTACGTGTAGATGTGCCTAGACCATATAACAATAGACATTTCTTCACACGACTAATAGACGTCTTTAAATAGATGTGAAAAGACTGTTGAAGTGTAGACGTAGTGGAAACAACTAATGTACGTCTTTATTTAGATTTAACGGAACCGGATGGACGATTTTTAAAAACATATGTTTTAAAAGGATATTAAAGACCTAGCATTGTACCTCATATCTAGAACAAAGATTTTAAGGGACACTTTACTACCAAAGTTTTAATTTTTATATCTTAAGTGTACTACATATCAATTACCTGCAATATTGTTATGAACATCTTTATTATCTTGATATTGATATATCTACCTCTGGTCTAAATTACCTCTACGCGCCATCTACGTGCAGTTCACTACCATGGGTGAACGGGATATTTTGAAAATTTGGAAAATATTTCCCTTTGCTTTGGATTGAAATATGTTAAAGACAACATGGACGTGGTGAACTTACGGCTTCATTTGAAAAAGCCTAAGTAATTTTTACACCTCAAGAAAGCCGCTTGGAATCTCAGAAGATAGATACCCGCGGCTAGCGCTCCCCTCCCAGCGAGCGTCCCGTGGTCTAGTGGTGAAGGCACCGAGATTCCAAGACGCAGGTCGCAGGTTCGACTCCAGGTAAAGGTAAGGTAGAACTTCACAATTAAAGTGATATGAAGAAAGGCGGAAGAAGGGAAACTAAGAAGAAAAAGGTAAAAGCAAAATAAAGAATAAAAATTTGAAAATATTTTAACGTTAAAAAGTGGGCCATCTACTCATGTATATAAGATAGACGTCTAAATTTAGGAACGAAAGTGTGCACTTAGATCATCTATTAGACGTCTTTGCTAGACGTCTATTAGACCATATTCCATCTATATGTAGACATCTTAAAGACGTCTATTAGTCGTCTATTTTCCCTGTAGGGAAAATTTGTTTCAGACAAATTGGTGAATGTTGTTGGATTACAACATGTGTTGGTTTTAGCAGATGATACATTATACACAACTGAAAGTAATAATACTTTACTTAACTATGTATCATTGCTTGTACTCTCATGCCGAGCGCTGAGAGGAGAGGCACAAGGCATGACGTCATCAGTAGTGTGTAGGGGCGCGTGATGCGGACCGGTCCCGTCCGACCGTGCCGCTCCGCTCGGCTCGGGCTCGGGAGGGCCTAGTGGCCACTAGGGCTCGGCTGCTCGCTGCTCGAAACGCAGCTCGGAGCTCGGCTCGGACCGTCTCGGGTGAGGAACGCGCGCGGCGCGGTAATTCAAACTCTAACCTAACCTGACATTTATAAATGAATTCAGAAACATTATTTTCAAACCATGTCTCTATTGAGAAGTGTCACTCGCAAACTGTCTCTTCGTTCCTCTTCACACTAACTCTGTCTTAGACCCTTCAAAACATTACAAAATATAGAAGACACAGAATACAACCCAAATCTTTTTATGGATAAATACGTAATTAAATGTGAATAAAGATTTGTAAATTATCTCTATACTTATAGTAATGCGTCCCATGATCTGCCACTGAAATATTATAGACTAGGATAATTCTTGAATTCGTATCATCTGCTTTCACCATCCGTTCCTGAACGGAACTTTTTTAACAACATTTGTTGCTATCAAACTTTACATCAAATGTGTTGTAAATTTACAACAAAATTTTTAACAGTGTATGCCAGGCGCGTCGCAGCGTAACAGTGCAAAAATTTACTCAAACGCAGCTTATCAAGCTTATCAAAGTACAAGAATTGTATTTCTACACTTCTGTTCATGGTACCAGTATTGTGAGACTCAGTTGCACTGCCAACACAAATGTTAGCTAAAAGATGTTGAGGCAGTGACAATTGCAATGGCCAGCAACTGGCTCTGCACTTTTAACTCACCAGGCGAACGACGTAGAGACGGTACGGGGTAGTTGACCGCGTAGAAAGTAAGCCAGATATCTAGAACACACCAAATTCTCAAGTGAAGCAGGTAAGGTTGTAGCCATCTCCTCTTTCAGCTCACGACAAATCACCCAACGGCAATGCACTGCATTTATTTCTTTCAGAGGATAAGTGCCACGCAGCAAGGTCGATTGTTCTTTTATCTCATCCTTGTAAAGATTTGAAAACAGCTGAAGAGTTAAAATAAGGACTAATTACGGGACCTACCCAACTTCCATGTGCCCAGCGCCAATTGTTCCGAATGACTGTAAAATTACAAAGAACATTGAGTTTTCAACAAAATTTTGATATGAGCAAATTGCTTATATTTGCCACAACTAAATTACTATTATACCTTCTTCATGGGACCTCTTTTGTTGATGGTAGTACTGTTGTAAACTGGTGGAAGGATAAAGGAGGCGAGTTGGTTGCGACTTTGACTGTTTATTGAGGTAGCGTAGCTGCTACAAGAGACAGCGCAAGACTGCGCGCTGAGAGGTCGGCGCGAGCCGCTTATAAAGGGAATTCCAAGAAGAAGTCAAGAATAAGAGGGGCTGATTGTTAGGGTGGGGGTACCAAAGAAATCGGAGGAGTATAGGCTAGCATTGTAGAGACTTTCAGGAGGGATCGACTGTCATGGCGCCATACATAGGTCTAAGCAGATTAGGTTAAGAGTGTTTATGGTGTATTTAGCAGATCACAACACCACACCTTCCTCGAAAGAAATTCCAATGGTCACTTACTTATTCAGTCAAGATTTTCGCTCTTAGTTAAAGGTCAAATTCTGATGGTTTGAAAGGTAAAAATTACAGACTTCATGCCCAAATAGTTTACATTTCAACATGGGTCTTAAATCTAATTGAAGAAAGGTTGAATCTTCTCGAGAAGAACCTGTAAGAACCAAACGTCACCACGAAGTCGACACCTTGGAATAAGAGGCACGCAGTTCAGCCGCTGGATCCGACATGCACGCAGTTCGGCCGCTGGATCCGACATCCACGTACTTCGCACGCTTGATCCGAGATCCACGCAGTTCTCCGCTCCCGTTCGAAACCCACGCAGTTCACGGCGCTCGGCCGTCGCGCCCAAGCCGCTCGGCTCTCCTTCGGCTCGGTCGCTCCCCCTCCTCCCTCGCGCTCGCCCGCTCGCCTGCCGCTTGCCGGCTTCTGATTTCGCTCGTGTAGGTGTTCTCCGACCTCCACAACGATCATCAGCTATGGCCGGCTCATTTTTTTTTGTTGCATTGAGTAAACAGTGCACATATTTGTAGGGTGACTACTGACTTGCCGGATCGCATACTCCCTGAAGCAGCAGGCCATGGCGCCTTACTGGCGAAGGGACTAGGCAAACCCGCAACATTGCGTTTTCCACTAAAACACCACACCCGGTGCATCGTTGTGTATGAGACGAGCTAAAACGTAAGTTCGAATAGAGTATAGTTCTCGGCGGGAAGCGCTCAGAGGTGGTGGGGGCGCGCAGCGGCGCGGAGCACGGCCAGCGGCAGGCGGCGCGGTGCGGCTCGCCACGGCTCGGCACCCGAATGAACTGCGTGACTTTTGAACGGGAGCGGAGAACTGCGTGGATCTCGGATCAAGCGTGCGAAATACGTGGATGTCGGATCCAGCGGCCGAACTGCGTGTATGTCGAATCCAGCGGCTGAACTGCGTGCCTTTTATTCCAAGGTGTCGAAGTGTTGACTAGGTTTGTCAGACCAAATAGTCGCAGGATCGTAAGGTTTTAAACAGAAAGAAAATTAAAGAGGTTGGTCGAAATCCGTTCACAGTGACGTGCCAAGGGACAAACAGGGCGTCGTAACGTAACGTAACAAAATTAGAAACGCCTTAAAACGAAAATTAAATTTCATTTTTTCAAGGGTTTTTAAAGCGTTTCTGAAAACTTTAATACGTTTTCTCATGTAAAACGCTTTCAGAAAGCCAAAAACGATTCAAAAACGCTTGGAATATTGGAATTTAATTTTCGTTTTTTGGTGTTTCTAATTTTGTTACGTTACGACGCCCTGGGGACAAGCTAGCGGATGCCCTCCGCAGAAGGGGCTTAAACGCGCCTTTTGCTGACCACTTGGAGGACCCGACCGAGTTGGGAATTAGTGAGGGGGGGGGGGGGGGGGGAGGTGCTGTAACCAGGAG
>NW_026267346.1:339786-341347 GCF_000697945.3 Frankliniella occidentalis | reverse complement strand
GGGGGGGGGGTGAACTGCAACAGAGAGAAAGCTTTGCACGGATTAATTATTCTACATAACCCTTCCATCCTGGCAGTTAAAAGGTTGCCTTGGTGTCATCCTACTTCTGACTAGACCTATCTAAGACACCATCTCGTTCCTTAAGATCTTAACAAGGTTGTTTTACCGTCATACTTGACTTTAATCATTTCTATCTCCATCTGCATGGCTGGTCTAGGTTCTGTGTCTCTCGGCGTCGTTGGTTCTCATCTGTGAGGGTGTTGTCGGTTGGTCCTCGAAGGTTTGGTGAGGGAGAAGGCAATTTCTTTTCTTGTCGGTCTCAACAGGCTCGGAGGTTAAGTGGCCGAGGGGTATTCTTCGACTGACAGCGATGGGGCAACTTGAAGATCGCTTCAGGTTCTGACACTGGAGTTTCATTTGTTCTGGAAAGGCCCTTACTGAGTGGTGTCGGTCTCCTGGTCCAGTTCTTTTCTTGAATTTGGGATGAAACGAGTCTGTTTGTCAACATTGGCTCGGCCGGCTATTCGTCGGATGCTGAACTGCCGATAGTGAGGGGCGCTTTGGATTGGAGGCAGTAAGGCCGTGACGTCAGAGTGGACCAGGAGTTCAGCCGGAGGTGGTGGGCTGGAGGAGTTCATGAAGAAATCGAAGTTCTCAAATCTCTCGCGCTCGGCATACTTGCTGCTAAAAGAAGCAAGTGCCCGTTCTTCTGGGGTGCTCTTGACGGTATCCTTAAGACATTCCAAGAAAGTGGTGATAAATCAAGAAAGAGACACTTCAAAATAGTGGGGAAGAGTCAGGGGAACTCCAAGGGGAGAGAAGTGTACCCAACAAGTGTTTAAAGGTTCATCTCTTCCTTCTCCGAAGGAGGGCTGCGGGACAGGAAGTTGGCACACTGTAAAAAATATTAGTAATTTTACAGTTCAGTGGGCTGGGAATTCGCAACACATGGATTGGAAATTTACTGTTTGGGCTGTAAAGTAGCCTTTACATGCCCAGTGGGCTGGTAAAGAGCCACTTACAAGCCCACGCAAGTGAATTTACAGGCAACATTGGCCAGTAAATTTCAAGCCCTGGTAGCAAATTTACCGTTTGGGTTGAGAAAGGCTGCATTACCTGCCCACCTCAGAGGTAATTTCACAAGGAGTGGGCAGGAAAGCTTACTTTCGCAACCACCTGGAAGGGGATTTCCCTATCCCGCTGCAAATTTCCTCGCCCTGGACAGGAGATTTCACCGTGATGGGTGGGAAAAGTAATCTTTCCAGCCCACGGACGGTAAAATTCAGGAGAGATTTTCGTTGAAAGGAAATCGGCACAACAGGTCTTAAAAGCTGCAGCGGCACTCAAAGAAATGATGTGCTTGCCTGTTAAGCTCTGTCACAATCCGGCAAAACCGGGCAAAACTTCCACAAGGATTCTGCATTGCGATCAACTGCCGCCAGATGGCGTTGCAGTGATCGCATCTCATAAAAACCTAGTTGATCGCGTTTAATTTAAAATTCCTTTGCAAAGTGCCTTTTAATTTTACGTGGTATGTTTTATGAGGAACCAACCTAACCGA
>NW_026267346.1:332655-338890 GCF_000697945.3 Frankliniella occidentalis | reverse complement strand
AGTTTGGGCTTGTAATGACAACCTTCCCTGCCCACTGGGCTGGTAACTTCGCGGGTGGTTGGGCCGGGAATTCACAGACCATGTGGGCATGTAAATTCCCAGCCCAGCGCGTGTTCAGGTGCGTTGCCACGCCGGGTCGGTAAAATTCACGCTGGATTTTTTTACCGTGCAGTTCAAATTGCTGGTCTGCTGCATGAACCTTGCCAGGGGCTGATCGGTGAGTACAGAGGGAAAGTTTTGGTCTAAAGGATTGAATTTCTTCTAAATCCCTTCCTCTCTTTGCAGGCTTTTCTATCTCGGTCTCGTTCTGATGCCGAAATTTGATGATTCTTTCGTCTGGCATCCGTGGAACTTCAGTGTCTTCCGAGCCGAAGGGCCTGATGTAGGTACTTTGGAGTATCGTGGAGGCTAGAGGCGGCTTCAGTTTATGGTCAGGGAGACAACTTCTTGGGGTTGCAGTGGTGAGTACCAGTAGATGGATGTTAAGTTAAATACAAGTCAGATTACATACTAACTACCATTTGGTTTGTTTCAGTTACCTGGCAGGCAGTCTACTTACGAGGTTGCTACTTTAATTCCTTAGGAAGGTTGGATCCTGTCCCAAAGATTGATCTGAGGCAGGAAAAGCAGAAAAACAACAAGTTGAATTTAAACGGTCAGTGCCATCAAATAGAGTTATTAGCGATTGGAAAATTAGTTGAGGAGTTAATTGATTTTTAAATTAGTTAAATTCGTTCTTTGTCTCTCCGAGTTTTTTGAGTTTAAAGTTCAAGTGGTAAACGCAGCTTTGGTGGTCCAGGACACGCTCAGAACAGGTGGATTAATTATTTCAAAACGCAGTCTTTGGAGACAGGTCTGTAACAGTTTAGGTGTTGATCAGTGTTAGTGTGAGTAGTGTCCTCTAAACGCAGCAGTGTCAGGTCAGGGACGCAGTCACAGCCACCACAGGTTTTTAACGCGATTCGAACATGTCGGGGACACAGCTCGAAAAGGTCAAGATTCAGGCGGACGAGCGACGAAAGGTCATAAACGCAATCAAAACAGGTACTCTGACACACTTAAACAGGAGTTCACGCAGCTTGGAGGTCTCTGCTTGAACAGGTCCACGACGCAGTTCAGAGGCAACTAACTGTTGTGTTCTTCGTTTAGGTACCAACACAGCTAAAAGCAGGTCTCTGGTTAACTTTAAGTTTAATGTTTATAATTTCGAAGTGACAAGAAAAGTAATGAGAGTTTATGATTTTAGTTAAGGTTCTTTGGAATGAAGTTTTGGAAATCCTCAGGTGTGAAACCTAGATTTTGTCATAGATAGGGGACTCATTGGCTGAGCGATTAGCGAAGCCCATTACTCCACAGACCGGAAAAGTTTCATTCTGTTTGTCTGTCTGTCCGCACGATAACTCGAGAATGTATTGAGAGAGCGATCTGGGAATTTCAGATCGTTTTGTATCATAAAAAGACGGATCGAGTTCGAAGATGAGCATTCCAGCTCAAAAATTGACATTTAAAAAAATCAAAAACCAAAGGTTGCAAAATATTTATCTCTTTCAAATATTTTTTTATTTGCTCCTAAGAGGTAACTCGTGAAAGTAAAATCCTTAAGGCGAAAATTTCGTCCGTTTTGCTCTATCTTGTACCGTTTTGACTCACACACTCAAACATTTGAAATAAATTTGTCGTTTTTTCGACGTGAAAGTGGTCCGTTTTACAAGGGAAAAACGACAAATTTATCGCCGATCTACTACAAACGCATGTGTTGTACTTTTGTCGTTATTTTGTCATCATGTTTGATCGTACATTTGTAGTTATTTGATTATGTATTCATTGTGAGAATAACTACAAAACAACCATTTCTTTACCAGGCTGCGTTCCACACGGGTAGGGTCGAACCACACCCTCTTTTGGGCTTAAGGGTCCCTAGATTATCTAGTATCTCCAAAACGTTGATTTTACCATAACAATCTGACAAAATTCGAACTTTTAATGAAAACCGTTACCGAACAGAAGACGTTTCATGTCCCTAATTTTAGAGTAATAAGACCCCGACAATTGGTTCGAGTATGTCAAATTTTGGGCCCGGAAGGCCCTGTTCCCCTATACCCTCTCCTTAACTCGTCCCGGGTGTCAGCGCCGCAGGCCTAGCTATATGTGCGCCAGGCGCGTCGCAGCGTAACAGTGTTTCGTGAGATATCGCGAAGCCTGTAACGCGAGACGTGGTCTGGCGTACATATAGCTAGTCTATTTAGAGAGGCATATAGTGAAATGAATCTTTGCAGAGTTAAGTTAGTGGGCAAACCTTAGGGAGGTGGAAATGGACACCGAAAAGGGGCTGTTAGCGAGGGCTAGGATATTGACGGATAAGATGACAAAGACTTTGTCCTATGAAGGCAAGTTAAAGGCTGGACTGGGTTTGGTTCTAATTAGCAACTAACCGGCTAAGGAAGTGAATAGACAGTACGGAGCGAGCGAGGGGGGGCAGGTTGGCAAAATAGCAGTGCAGGCAGCGATAAAGTGGTCATCCATTCAGTATTTTTAAAAATAAAAGCGTAGTGGAAACTTTGGCACAAATTTTACTATAGCTAGGGAATCAATCGAAATTCCAAAACGTCAGTGACTAAGAAAAAGGCAGTACGGCAGCATAGACACAGATATACAAAACATACATAGGCACCAACGTACAAACATGGACAGAAACATTTTAACACGGGTATAAACATGGGAACACGAGCATAGGCGCATTTTGGAAATTGGCTTGCTTCCAAGAAAAACGGGAAACATTTCTGAAGCGAACACATGACGGCTTAGGGGCTCATGGGTTTGGGTTCAGTAACTCCGTTGGGGTGTTCCTGGCCGCACGGGCCAACCACGCGCGTCGAGGAGGGGCCGGGCACTGTGCAACAGCTGATTTGCTCAGATTGTACAATTACCTATCTTAGCTCCCGAGGGATTGCCCATATAAGTTAGGTATACTACATAGCATAATAACAAAGATAAATAAGGACTCCTGCGGAAAGAAAAATATTTTACCCCCTCCCTTCCCCCATATTTCATGATTACCCACTAATAGTGGAATTGAGACATCAAACTGCATTTTAGTATATTCCTTGAGGGCCGAGTAGACAACTTTCGCTTTCGATTCGGATCGACTGCCGCTGCTTACCTGTCATTTCACAATTTTCCAAAAATACCCTACCCCTCAGAGGCATTTCCGCGGATGTTCCCTTACCGGAGATTCGTAATGTTTTACGGAACACATGCTCCAAGGAGACTGCTTCCATGGAGGAAACGCATTCCACTGAGCGGTGGCAATTTCCACGTTACGTCTTAGTTTCATGGAAATTCCGTGGAAATGCAGGAAATTCCTTGGAAACCCCATCCTTGTACGCAAAGCACTGTTGTGCGGAAACCATCTCAACTTCCATAGAAATTCATAACGTCACTGTTTAAAAATGCACATGCACGGAGAAAAGAATTATTGCTTTCTCATATCAAACTAGACTATTGAACTAATCAAAAAGGAGAAAATTGGGAAATTAGGAAGTTGGAATGAAAAATAAATCGCATCCATTAACCGAGACTGTTGCTTTAAAGGTTATGTGATCACATAAAATTCAAAACTATTAGAAACGAGTCCTCGAAATTAGATCTGTCGTCGTTCCAGATTTTTTTTCTACCGAATGTCTGACTTTTACTTACTTTCATAGTCGAAACATAGTGCACATGCCAAAGATCGACGTTTCTTTACGTCTAGCCCCCCGAGCCAGTTGATTTTACTAGCGAAACAGACTGCCACTTGGCATAAGCTGGTGGTGGCGGTGAGCCGACCTACCTAACCTATAACAGAGTCCTCCGCTCTGTGCTGCTGCCGCTGGCCGACGCGCGCAACTCGTGGAATGAAGTTTCGTTACATTCGTTTGTATATTCTTGTGAGGGTTGCCCATGAGGGTTTAGGATGTCGATGATTTCTTTGATATCGTCGGCATTAATCTACACAGTAAGTAAAAGTCGGAGCACGGTTTTGAAAAGAAGAAACAGATTTTCGAAGAGACCCGTAGCACTTTACCTCAAACATAACAACCTCAAACATAACCTTAGCATGCTACCGCGGTACGGTATTTTGTTTCAAAATTATTAATTCTTTATGCCCTTTTGTCTGCATCGCTGTAGGCTACCAATTACGTGCTGTGTTAATTGATCTGGATCTCCGTACAATCACAAGCAAGAAAATAATCATGTGCTGCCAAAACCTTAGTGTGATATGCTATTTCCATCCATGGAAGAAATTTCCAGGGACCACTAAGTATCGATGCCATATTGTTTCTATGTAATCCATTTCCATCGAACAATGCTTTCCCGTGTAATCACTGTTCCAGGGAAAATTTTACATGGATGTAACCAAATTACTCAAGGGATTTAAACTTCATGGAATAATTTCCGGCGGAATTTTCAGCTGGGTGGAAAATACGATTACAACCCAAGAATCGAAAATAAGCGATATACGACTTACCCTAATGTTCAAACGATAGCCATGTCATTGTCAACGGTACTTTCCATGGCCACATCGTTTCATAAATCTATGGACAAGAAATGACCATGGCAAGAAGGCACAATGGTTCATGGTCAGAACGTGTGTGTCCTTGGAAGCAGCTGGCTGCTAGCTGGCCATGGAATTGATTTACCATGGTCGGTGTCTATAGAAATTGATTTACATAGCCAGGATTGTGGCCATGTACATAAGCCATGTAAACTTGTGTTATCAAATTTTGGTTTTTTGTATTGATACTCCTTTTTAATCCTTTCATATTACTTTATTTGAGCATGAACACTTTGACCCTTATTTTACATACAGCATGATTATTTATCTATGCAGTTTCTTAGGAGTTGATTAAAAATGGGTGTGGTGACCCAGCTGGGCGGTGGCGCCCTCTGGTGGCGGGCCGGTGCGCCGCGGGTGGGCGGAAGGGTAGAAGTTATTCCAGGGGGGGTATCCTCAGGGAAGAACGCCAGCTTATTAGGCTGCAGTGTTGGTAGCAGGGCGTAGCGCACGCATGCGGTCACGTTAGGATGGTTAGGACAACGCGCGGTCGGTGGTATCGATCGCCCGCGTAGCCGGACCCGCCGGATCTCGGCTAGGGAGGGCCTCAGGAGTTGACCTTGGTGGCCAGCCCGAGGCAGATCCTCGTATGGGGCTGCCTACTAAGGTACAGCGATATGTCAATTTTTGCGATATCGATACCGGCTCGGGCTGCAAAGTGTTCTACGCTAAAATCTAAGACCTGTTTACGTAAAGAATTTTTTGATACGAGTGCATCTTTGGGGTTACCCAAGGCCTTGAGATTTAGCATGGAGTTCTTATGGGAGAAAAGTCCAAAAAGTGACTTTTCTGTTTTAAGCTGTCAACTGAATTTTTGTGGCGCAAAACCATTTGGGAATGCAATGTACACTTAAAAACGAATCCGAAGACGTGCCACACTTTATGTTCCTCGCCGACAGTCCTCAGCTGGAAAGTGTCAAAAGCCGAATTAGCGCCAATTTTTGCAAAATCGCAGTCCTACAGCTGTGGACCTTTGGGGCCAAATACAACGTGTGGCACATGTCCGGATGAGTTTTCTCGCGTATATTGCATTTCAAAATGGTCCGGTCGAAAAAAAATTCAATTTAACACTAGAACTACCGGAGGGGTCAAAATGACCCCTTTTGATTTTGAATTGCCAAATGAACTATCAAAAAAATTTTCTACCGACCCACCACTTTTTGACTTTTCATGGGTCACCAAAATACGCCTTGACACGAAAAATCAGGCATGTGCGTCAAAGACTTTAGGGGATATTATAACATATACCTCGCTCTACCGAAGGTGTCATTTTGACCCCTGTATTAGTTTCCGAGGGCTTTGATGGTTTTAACGAGCGTTTTCCAACTTAAACATTGCCATTGTTGTTCTGTGTGGTAAGTATTGACTTCCGCTTGGTCGTGTGACAATTTTGAACCTCTAGCAACGGTTCTGTCGGCCTGCAAACGCGTTCCATGGCCGAACAAAGGTTAAAAATGTTAATAAATGGTCTATTACGACTGTTATTGGATGATATTTGTATACACTGAAAAAAGCGTAATAACGCATGTTTCCGCATGTTATCACTAGATGATAACGCGGTGCACATTTCAGTTTTACACTGTGAAAAATAGTCGTACAGGGTACGGGAAAATTTTCCATGACAAATGTCGTACACTTACA
>NW_026267346.1:325948-332220 GCF_000697945.3 Frankliniella occidentalis | reverse complement strand
ATTTGGTGTTTAGTTTTACTTACTAGTATTGAAGCAGAAAGCACTACAGACTGTGCTGTCTCTGAGATGCCTCTCAGAAACCATTGCAAGGTAGCACAAGGCAACAAGGGTAGACCACATTAAAACTGAGAGTTTTCCTCAATTCTCTAAATTCAATGTTCACTTGTTTCTGTCTGCAAAGGCAAAACATTACAGCCATCGATGTGAGTCTACTGTCGACTTCAGATTCACTTCTAACAAGCAATAAAACCGAATAAACTTGTTCGTAGTTTCGAACTTTCTTGACGACGCCATATTTGTTTTGTTTGATTCATCAACACCGACCTGCGTTCTGTTTTTACCGTGGCTGTTGGCAGATAGTTCTTTTCGACAGTCAAATGTCCTCCCCTCCCCGCCCACCTCCCGCCGTCTCATCCCAGCAGTCTCGTAGTCTGCTGCTTGGAGTTCACCTCCACCTAAAAAGTGAGGTTAGGAGTCTTTCAGTCCAGAGCATCAAATCGGGTGGGTGGAGGGATGTATCAGCAGGGCCAGGTTGCCGTCGGCTGTAGGCCTGCAGGCACTCAACTGTTCGAGATCACCAGGGTGCATCAACGACGACGACCCCCCCCCCCTCTCCTTTCCCATGGTGCTATCGGTCAGAGCTGTGAAGGTGCGGGAGGAAGGGCACTGCGAGGCGAGGGTGCCGGCGGCGTCTATGTAGCCGGGGACGTACGTCGTCGTTGACGGCGGTGGCGCCGCTGCCGCCCGTGGTGCGTGCGCGCCAGTGCGCGCATGTCGCCGCACGCGAGCTGAGCCCCGTGCACCGCCGTCGAGGCGCGCAGCATGCCGCTCCCGCCTATAGTGGCCGTCAGCGGCTCCGGTACGGACTCGGTGACGGCCGGCATGGCCTCACCCTGAGCACGCTGGCGGAGCGCACGCGGGGCGCGCTCGGTGAAGTGCTGCGAGTCGCTGACGCGCTGGAAGATATCCAGTTAGCGTAAAAGATGATGCCCTGTACTGAAAGATTCCTAATCTCACTTTTTAGGTGGAACAGGACTGCAAGCAGCAGACGACGAAACTGCTGGGATGAGACGGCGGCGGGGGGTTGGGTGGTGGGGAGTGGGAGGGTGGCAGGACTGTATCTTGTTACGGTTGTAACGGGGAGCGCCTGACGGGTAGGCCACCCGCGCCGACCCTCGCGCCTGGAGGTAGGCAGCCTCTCCTGCACGAGTAGCTGTCTGCCGCTGGGGGCGAGAGATGGCGCTGCCGTCTGCATGTCTGGAGTTCTCTCCTCCCTAAAAGCTACAATCTGCCAACAGTACGGTAAAGACAGAACGCAGGTCAGTGTTGATGAATCAAACAAAACAAATATGGCGTCGTCAAGAAAGTTCCAAACTATGGTTAGGTTTATTCGGTTTTATTGCTTGTTTGAAGTGAATCTGAGGTTGACATTTAGACTCACGCCGAGGGCTTTAATATTTTATCTTGCCTCGCAAACAGAAACAAGTGAACATTGAATCTAGAGAATTAAGGACAAGTCTAAGTTTCAATGTAGTCCAGCCAGCCTTGTGTCTTGTGGTAGTAGGAGGAGACTCAATAGTTTACAATGGGGGTCTGGGAGGCAACCAGAGACAGCAAACTCTTTAATGCTTTCAACTTGAATACTGGTGAGTGGTGTGTGGTTGCAGTGACATTTTATTGTTTGAATCAGTTTTGAGTAGTTTAGTTAATTCATATCATTTGTTTTCATTGGGTCTATTTGTTTTTGATCGTTTATTCAGATATTATTATCTGTTTGTATCCAACCATATTGCCAATGACTTGTACAGGGCCCAATTAATGGGCTTGGCATAGTAGAAGTCTCCATCCATACTTTTGTGAATGCTATTAAAATTTAGAAACACGTATCTTAGTGTGCGAGCAATATAAATGTCATTTAATTGTTTTTGTACGACTCTTGTTGTAATGTTACGATATGAATAATAATAATAAATTACAATATTTGTTGTAAAGTTTCAAATTCGTAACAAAGTCGTAACTTTACAATACTATTTGTAATTATGATTTTACAAAAAATATCGTAACTTTACAGAGAAATTTTTCACAGTGGATGCACACAGGATTACGTGATTACAAGGATTACACGTGAATTTTGAGTGATTACACGTGAATTTTGTTGAATTCCAGTCTCTAAAACCATCAAATATGGACAATAAGGCAAAATTTAGTGATAATGTTATAAATTTGGTCAAGGATTACACGGAATTGATAAGGATTTCGTAGGGATTACACCCTCATCTGTACACAGGATTACGCGAGTGGTGGCCCCCTCGCGAGAATGCGACCAAAACACGCCTTAGTTTTTTACGCGGGGTGCCACACTGTCATGCAGATATTGATTAAGGTGCCCACAACTTACCTCTATACTAGTAGAATGCTGTGCATTAAAGGCTGAGTGTGTATGGACTGCTGTATATATGTACATGTATACTTGAACTGAAATACATTTACAAATTAAAAATTACATAACGTATTCAAAGTAACTCGACATCCACACTATTCATGAGCAAAAAAAAGGGTGCATTCATTGATGAACATTAGAACGCAACCCACCAACACAAACTACGCGTGATGGTCACCTGTTTTGCTGCAAATTAACTATACCAACTTTAAATAAGTCCACTACACTATTTCACAAGATCAATATGCTTTCATCGACCAATATTTTGTACAATTACATAAATTTAGTGCAACAATTTTTTGAATATCATTCCTTAGTGTCAACATATACATTATTCGCAAACAATAAAAGGGTACATTCAACCCAACCCAAACACACATTTACATCAACAACGCCACCTACTGGTGAATGACTTCACTACGTTCAAACGTCAACATGCCCGTATCCGCTCTTCCCCGATCGCATCGCATACATTGAAACCAGTATTCCGACGTCGAATTAATCAGTACTTATAAAATGCCAAGATGTCCATTATATGAAGCATGGCTAGGCGTTTTGGATAGCCTTGGTAACTGTGATCAATGGGGTCCGATGGAAAAAACTTATCGCAATGCGTTTTGGACTCATCTCAACTATAAAAATCGCTTGCTTATTGCGCTTTTCTGTTATCAAAACGGTGACAATATGTACCGTGTATTCAAGTTCCTCAGAATTCGTCACAAAACAGATTTGCACATTGATAACAAACTAACAAAAATGGAAAACTTGTTCAAATACTGGAATGACCCACAACATGGATTTGAACGACGGTCAATATACTACGCTTGGGATATGTACCAAAACTGCTTTGCTAACTTGAATGGAAAACCAAAACCAACTTTTAATAGATACATTTGTTAAATCTGTTGTCAATATTTTATACAAGTTTTATTATAAGAAATTGTTACATAAGTTCAATCTACACCTGTTATCTAATATGTCAAAATTTTATATAACTTCATCATGTCTTCATTTGAAATCTGTACGAACCTATACACATGATTTACAAAATACCTTTTCACTCACAATTATCAAACAACATTTGTATGTGTGTATGTAATTCCTTAGTGACGTTGAACATTAAACTTTATTCGTACTTCTCATTCTTATTTTCCTCATTACCTCAAACTTCACTTTATCTGAATTCCCTTTAAAATGATAAAATTCAAGACACCACAAATGGTGGATTTATTCAGGTCAATTAAATTATTTGAATTAAGAAACAGAAACATCTTACAGCTCATAATAATATTTATTTCCAGATGTGAACAATTGACAATACAACATATTATCCAAATATGATGTATGAATATTCAACATATATATAACAGACACCTATAACCATATCATACACATATCATTATTGCATTTATAACATTAACACTTTACACATAAATAATAAAGCACAATATGATAATGCAACACGATGTAAACACCCATATACAACTCAGTAATTAATCTGACTTGGAATTTAAAGACCCAGAAGAAACAACATTCGATTCGTTGACAATAGAAACAGCTGGAGACGCAGGTACTTCTTTCTCAGGAGAAACACTTGAAGCTGCAGCCGATGGTTCCAATTTAATAATTTTCGTGGGTGAAGATGAACAACCTGCATCTCCACTCAGATTACTGGATACCCGCTTCTTATTTACCATTGCATTGGTCTTCTCAACTAGTTTCAACAATTCATCTTGGGACACAACTAAAACAAGAAAGACAAAATAAATTACTACAGTGCTAACATAAAATGAAAGACCAAATATAAATCAGATATACAAACCTTCATCAGGTTTATGAATGCGCCCAATAAATCGTTTGCTTCTATTGGGCCCATCTATCAGACCATAAAAGCATGCATTATAACATTTTCCTGATGCACTAGCTTGATTAATGGCATCAATATTATCTTGAGCAAATTTCAAAATGCCAGATGGAACATAAGTAACAGTTTTTAATAAGGGTGAGTCAGATATATCAAGCTTCACACTTTCCACCAATTTTCCATTGAAATTCCTGTTTTCCTTGGTGGCTTCCTTTATTGGGTACAATTGCCCAATATTTAAATCGCCAAACGATAGTGGAACTTCATCGGTATGATCCATGACTGCAAATGAAACAATATAACACTATAAAGTTTTGTAAACAATTATTCAACTCCTAACCAATGGAATGATATGATATGAAAAACTTTGAAATTAAGGCTAGCCGAAACTATTAAACTATGGATAATGCGTAGCAAGCAAGGCATATCAGGAACATCCAAAGTTACAATTAACGCAAACAATACAAATAAATGAATGCACAAAATAATGTGTGATAAAACACTAACTTGAATGGTTACACCTGCTTTCCCACAGTTACATTCTTACAACTTTAATGATACCATATTAAACTGACAATTGTCACGACGACATGAACACAAACTCATCAACACGTGTTATAACCTAAAACATCCGAAATACAACTTACCTGTCAAATACAAGAGCTGCACAAATTGAACTGATACCAAAAACGTGCCGGTTGATAGAGAATAAAATACCGCTCACACACAGGTTTAAAAGATTGAAGAAAGACTACGTAAGTAAACTTGAACCCTGCTAAACGACTCATGGCCACATAAAATTTTTCTTCCATGAAAACATTTAACACAAATTAATTAATAAATCAATTTATACGTTTACATTATCATTTGCAATTACTTCGCTTGCTTAATTATATTTCAAATGTACAAATAGATTTATATCCCCTTCACGTATTATGACGTAAACCTATACCAATACACAAATTCTCACAAACAATTTCAAAATTGCAATAAAATCTTTATCCACATTACTTCCAATGCAGTTTTTGAATACAGCAAAAACATTATTAGGGATGGCATCATTGTTCCTAAGTGCTTTGTACCTAATCCTGTTGTCATAATGTCTGTTTAATTACATATATAAATGAAAGTTATGAACATAAGTCTTAATGCGTATAGAGAGCCACATTTTTATAACTCATGTTCTTTTTCTAGAAAATGAGAGATATTTCCTTAATTTTGAGATGTTATTATAGGAAGTGGAAGTTGTTATAACAACTAAGATCTTATTACAAAATCTCAAAGATGTTGTAACAAGACGTTACTCACTTCATTAAATGCTCAGAAATGGTTCAGCGTACTGCATTTAGCGTACATCACTTTTCTACTATAAGAACATGAAGTTATAACAACAAGTTTAAGTTATTATAACAAATCAAAAATGTTGTTATCATAACTTCCAAACGCACTCCAGGGGCCCAGCGGCACTGTTTGGCAACACTGGAGCCTGTTGGTTTGCCTAACCCCACACTGACAGGCGCTTCATTGCAGCTCGGGAAAGTTATTTTCGTAACTTCTGACTATAGCATAGCACAGGTGCCTTGTAAGTAGGCAACGAAGATGTAGCCGTGCCAATTGGGTTGCCTACCTCCGCACTCACAGGGGCTTCCCTCGGCGACACCGGTGCATTTCGGCTGCTTCTATCGGTGAGTGGAATGAACAAACATCAAATCTCTGATTAAAATACACTGTCAACTCGTGACCGGCCAGTCACAAGTTGTCCCTTCCCGGCTGTGTCCAAATGCGGACTCGTGACAGTGTCGTCACAGAATAGCTTTTTTCAGTGTTGTTTAAAGACGCTTTTTCACAACTGTTGCTGGTGTTGGTTTCCCTCACCTCACTGATAAGTTAAGTGTGCAACTGCACTTCAATAGATTGAACTCTCACTCTGCCGGAAGTGCTCTATAAAACAGTTACACACTTACAAGG
>NW_026267346.1:315267-325253 GCF_000697945.3 Frankliniella occidentalis | reverse complement strand
GGAGCTGGTGGGGGCGCCCAGCCCAAGAACCCACAGAGCTCCACGCGAAGAAAGTGGTCCTGGAACTGGCGGGGGCGCCCAGCCCACGCCGCCGCCGTGCTCCAAGTAAAGATGAACCTCGCCGTGTACAAATAAGGTGGTCCTGGTGCTGGCGGGGCCGCCGGGCCCACGCCGGGCTCCAGGTGAACCTCGCCGACTACAACGTGGTCCTGGTGCTGGCGGGGCGCCCGGCCCACGCCGGGCTCCAGGTGAAGATGAACCTCGCCGACTACAACGTGGTCCTGGTGCTGGCGGGGCGCCCGGCCCACGCCGGGCTCCAGGTGAAGATGAACCTCGCCGTCTACCAGGTGATCCTGGTGCTGGTGGGGGCGCCGGGTCCACGCCGTGCTCCAGGTGAAGATGAACCTTGCCATCTACAATGTGGTCCTGGATCTGGCGGGGGCGCCCTGCCCACGCCGGCGCCGCTTGCCAGGTGAAGATGAACGTCGGCGTCTACAAGGTGATCCTGGTGCTGGTGGGGGCGCCCTGCCCACGCCGGTGCCGCTTGCCAGGTGAAGATGAACGTCGCCGTCTGCAATGTGGTCCTGGATCTGGCGGGGGCGCCGGCGCCGGGCTCACGCCGTGCTCCAGGTGAAAATGAACTCAGCCATCTAGAATGTGGTCCTGGTGCTGGTGGGGGCGCCGTGCCGACGCCGGCGCCGTGTGCCAGGTGAAGATGAACGTCGCCGTCCACGAGTCGATCTTCGAGCTGGTTGGGACGCCCAGCACACGCCGCCGCCGTGGTCCAGGCGAAGATGAACGTCGGCGTCTACAAGGTGGTCCTGGTGCTGGCGGGGGCGCCCGGCCTACGCCGGGCTTCAGGTGAAGATGAACGTCGCCGTCTACAAGGCGGTCCTGGAGCTGGCGGGGCGACCAGCGCACGCCGCCGCCGTGGTCCAGGCGAAGATGAACTTCGCTCTCTACAAGGTGGTCTCAGAGCTGGTGGGGGCGCCGGGCGCCCAGCCAGCGCCGCCACCGTGGTCCAGGTGAAGATGAACCTCGCCGTCTACAAGGTGGTCCTGGAGCTAGCGGGGCGATCAGCGCACGCCCCCGCCGTGGTCCAGGTGAAGATGAGCGTCGCCGTCTACGTGGTGGTCTTGGAGCTGGCGGGGGCGCCCAGTCCACGCCGCCGCCGTTCTCCAGGTGAAGATGAACGTTGCAAGGGGCACTGGGCAGGGTGTCCATGAAGTTAACGTGCGTGTCAGCTCGGTCTGGATGGGCATGAAGATGCACTTTGGCGTGGGGCGATGGTAATGTACTGGTTTAGTGTAGTCTGACACTCGTGATTTAAGCTGCTTGTACAGTGGGAGCTGTGTATCTCACATTTACGCGCACGCATCGCTTTTGGATGCTTAGGGTCCAAAGACCAGCCCCTGTCGGTGGCGTGTGAAAGAGGTGGACGTTGTGCTCAATCAACTAGCAACTATCGGTACAAACAATGTGTAACATTTGTCGAAAACATTTGTCAATAAAACTAGAATTTGAACTTAAGTTTTTTTTCTGGAACCCATTAAAGATACTAATCCCGACCATATACTCCTGTCCTGGCTCACATGTCCTACTGATTTAATAAAACTCATATGAGAAGTGAAATATTAATAATTCGCAGTTCAAATCATATTTAGCATCATATTTTAAATTCTGATATACGCATACTAAAAGTTGATATTTGTAAATAAAGATTTGATTAAACCAAAGCTTGGCATCTTTTATCATCCATTAATAAAAATACTTCACATAACTGACCACAATCATTTTATCCTTAAATATTTTAATTAATGGCTGCGAATGACATTGTCTCAAGCATATTGCAGTAGTCACTTAATTTCATTCCGCTTCAGTCCATCAACCCGGGTAATTGGAGCTCCAATATCAACTCATTCAATATTCCTTAAGAGAAAAACTCAGCCCATGAGAGGGGGCTGGGAGAGTCACAGCCCAGCAATTTGAGTTCCATGTTTACGCTCACATTGATATGTAACCTGAAAAAGCTTATGTCTTGTGTCTTGCCTCGTGCCTCTTTCCCATTTGAAAATTAAGTAGTGAAGAACCAGTCGACAGAAGTATTATTTTACGTAAAAGATTAAAGGTCTGAGAAAAAAAATCAATTTGAAAGATCACATTATTTAATACCCAAAAGGTAAACAAAGGTACAAAGCCTCTTTCAAGGTATCAGTCTTGAACAAATTTTAAAACCAGATTAAAAGTCAGAATACTTTAAAAGTGAACACATTAAAAATCTAGCACAGTTTAGAACTAATTCTAAACTGAGTAGAGGAATGTCAGAATAACTAATCAAAAACCAATAAGAATAGCAAAGTCAAAAGAAAATGAAATCGTTCTAAAGGTTTACATACTAAAATGATCGACAAAAAACTTAGAACAGCTTCTCCCAGGTGCGGAACCTAAAGCCTTCAAATGGACATCCCTTCTTGGCAGCCTTCAGTTTTACAAGGCAAGGTTCACAGAAAACATGTCTACAGCGAATCTTGCAATTTTTCGGATTTGACAGACAGATTGAGCACAGGCCCAAGTGAGGATCTTCATCTGGGGGAAGTACGGGCCCGGCAGGAGCTTGAGCTTGAGCTCCAGAGCAAGTCTGAGGTGGGTCAGCAGTCCTCACCTTCTTCTTCGGCATGACTTCTGGAAATAGAGAGAAGCAAATGAGACAAATGAACCTATAAATCGTGAGAAAGAAAGTATCAGGGTTGCCAGAAAGACACAGGAGGGCTAACTCTGTTAGGTTTCACCACTTCTCAGGCACGAAGGCAATAATAGACAATTTATTTAAAAATGCAGACGTTGACTGAAATCCACATTGATTTTAATAGTTCAAATACAAGAGCAGTTCCGCTCTCTTAATCTAGTACGTCTTGTGTTTCATTCCTTGACATTACTTGACCAAAATAACTAACCATGATTCGTGACAACCCTTGATTCTTGTAAACAATGTGAATGTCTAACTAACCTTGAGATGTCTCACTGCTGTCACTGAGGAAATGTTTCCCTCCTGAAGTCTTATCCTTGTTTGATTTGCTAGGAGCGTGATTTTTGAAGAATGCCGCCATTTGAGACATGAAATTACCTTTCTCATTCTTATCCTTAGAGCGTTTGTATGGAATATCTGGGGGAAGGAACATTAAACCATCAGTACAGCAATAATAAAAGAAACAGTCAACGATGCCACTACCAGCAAAACTGACACTTACTCTGGTCTGAATCAGAGCTGGAAGTATAAACTTTCGGGGCTGGAGCAGATGATTTACGGACTGCCCCAGTCGATTGGGAGGGTCCAGGGCCTGCCATTGCAAAAGATCCAGCTGATGATTTACGAATTGCCCCAGTCGATTGGGAGGGTCCAGGGCCTGCCATTGAAAAAGATGTAGCTGATGATGGCCCAGCTACGGAAGCATCCCTTGCAGGTTGGAATGGCTTGAACGTAGTGTTCAGGGTAGCAGTCCTTGGAAGTGAGGCACCAGCCCCATCTGTCAAAAGGAATTGAAAGTTTTGATTGCAGAAACATTCTTATTTACTTCACAGGTAGTTATGATTGCATGATACTTACAAGCTCCACCGTCATCACTGTACATGCTATTGTCAGATGGTATAACGACAACCAAATCATCCTCACTGGCGCACCTGGGGGTTGATTGGTTCTTGTTCGCAGGCTTTTCAAAATCTGATAGCCAAGAGTCATCTGTACATTGAGGTGAGTTTAGGTGTCAGATAATAGCATGAATGTAGACAGTAATTAAAACAACTAACCTTTCGACTCTCCTTGATGTTTCACTGGTTTATTCACACTGACTATGGGATTCGTCTTCAGAGAGGCAGTTTCAGCCCCGTCATCCATTAGACACAAGTCTGCAAAAAATGTAGTCATGTTATAACATGCTTAGCAAGTAACTGAACAAATTATACACCTTATTCACATGGATTTACCAGCGAGGGTCTTAGCAAGGCTACTGATGACCTTGGCTGTTGCTGCTTTATCAGTTGGATAGATATCTACAACAAACAAATGGTGTGTAAAAGACAATTGCTTTCTAAATAAGCGTCTCAAAATAATTCACATGTGAAAAAACTCACTGAACGTAAAAGAAATAGGCCCAGGGCTGGAGTCCTTGACAGCTTTCAGTTCATTGCTAGCCATAGACACAGTGCCAGCTGAAGGCACGCTGTTAGCATTAGGCTCACTCACAACCAAAGGCTCATTGTTAACCTTGATCTCGTTTGTAGCTGAAGCAGGCTCCTCATTAGCCACAGCAGAAGCACCATCGCCATTGATAGTATTGATATCCTCGGCTTTAGTCTGCTCTTCAGCCTCTGGGTTTTTCGGCAGCAAACCCAACATCTGGAGGCGCTTCATCCGCATTTCTTCTTGATCTAAAAGAGAGAATGATACTGTAAAATATGAGTCAGCAGTGTGCCATACATCAATAGAGTTCATTTCTGAGCCACTGTAAATCTAATGATGGATCTGGGCATATATTTTTCAGCAAAAGGAATGGCTTGACACATTACTCATTATCAGAATGACAGAAATTGAAGTCATACTATGTGATCTCGCTTTTGAAGTTAACATCCAGAATTTCCCTAAAAAATGGTAATGAAAAACAGGTTGAAACATTTCTGATTCATTCAACCAAAGACTACATAATGCCACTGTGTTTATACCCAATTCTGAAGATTAAAAATCATACAGAAAGAGCTTTACAAAGGAAAAACTTGCACTTCCAACAGTAAAATTTTTATTTATCAGATTAGTAAAACCCCACAAAATATGTGGTCCTTAATGCACTGAAAGAAACAAGCTCCACTACATTACCAGTAACTTTTCCGAAAAAAATCCTGGGCGTCACAGTGATTAAGAAAGTGTTTAACTGGTGTGTACATACAAGTGCTCAACACTATATTGCACAAGTTTAAGTGATTGACTTGATATTTAAATAGTTTGAAGTATTCAACAGTAAATTTGACTTTGGTTCAAAGTTTCAAGGCAAACCCTAATGGTGAACACTTTTTAAGTGTTCAACTTTACTGTTCAACACCTGATGGTATTAAAATATCAAGTCAATCACTTAGAGGTGTGCAACAAAGTGTTGTGCACTTGCATGTGCACGCAAGTTGAACACTTTATTCATCAGTGCAACTTTAAAAGTGAGATCATAAACATAGAAGCACTCTATTGACATGTTGAAATTTCAATTTTCGGCATTCAGATATTATCAATGTGTTCAGCTGTTACTTTAGATGACAATACACCCCAAGATTCTACCTTCCGAGGCTCAAAGACTAATTTAATCAAAATGTACTAAGAGAGTGCTTTTCAGGCAAAAAGAGATGTTTCAGATAAGGATTAAAAGAATGTTAGGGTCGATAATCACTGACCATAAACATTTGTACAATATTAGACAATAATGTTCTCACCGACTGGGGTGGTCAAAGTAAACTCATCAGCTGACATGCAAGGTACATACTTGAGGGCATTGGTTAGCGTGCAAGTTTATAAATCACTCTACTGAGTACGGCAATCAGACATGCCTGAGCCTCAATTCCTCAATCCACTAAAATGAAAAAATAATGTATCTCTACACTAAACATGACTCACCGTTTCTACTCATGGCTTCGAACACTGGCAGTCAGCAAGAACCTACAAGGGCCAAGATTGATGAGAAAGCTGTAGTTTACGAAGTTCACTAATTTCAAGATTCTTGGACCCGAATTGTCCCTCCACAGATGATTCAATTTAGGAGCTACAGTTAATAAAGAGCATTGAATACTACAAGACACTGAGTTTAAACTACAGATGGAAGTTAAACCACCTAGGGGAGGGAATGACCACATGCATTGCACAGGGTCGGCGATTGAAATTCGAAAAAAACGTGGTGTCGAATCCCTAGCCAAAAGAAATATATGAAACAAAACGGGCCAGGAAAATCTGATAAACGAGAGAAACTCGTTAAAACTTGACGATGTGGGAGAAACCTAACCCTAGCAAGGTGGCGTCCTCATTGTTTCACAACATTGATTATGATCGTGTCGTGGCCACACTCAAATAAGTTATTGATATGAACGAACGAGGCGACACTTAAAACCTCTTTCCTTGAACAAGTTAACAGACCATTGAAGTATGAAGGCTAAACGTTCAAAACTATATGTTTAGGTTCTTGACTTGTTTGCACTAATAAATATCCCAATGAGCGATAAAATGAGATGAAAATGAAATAGAACTAGTAATATTCGGCTTGGAAACAAGTCTTGGTCGACAAAACCTTGCAAAGAAATAGGACCGCGAGGAGCGACACACACTTCACCTACCTTACGATGTGACACCTTCGCTGGTCGAGCGCGATTTGACTGTTGCTGAACCGTGTTGCTTCGATGGTCGAGGTGATGCTCGGGATCGGCGCAGAGCGGCGGGCTACGGGGTTCTCACTACGACGCCCAGGGGCGGAAGTAGACAGGCACCCACGGGAATCCATTTAAAAAAAATACTGTATTAATTGGAAAGGTGTTGTTTTTGAATACACGGGGAAAATTTTAATGGCCGATCTACAAATTCAAACGACCGTATTAAATTTTCATGGAAAAGCATAAGAAAAAGTGATTAAGTGATGTGCGGAGTTTATGTTGGTATTTACTATTTCGTAAACCTTTCCGGTTTGTAATTGTTTCGGCCTGCATCTGCATTCGAGAACGAGAAGAAGAAAAGAAGAAAGTCTGTCGGTCTGCTGCTGTTGTGTTTTCAATGCGAGCCAAAACTTGTGTACAGACAACTGACACTGATGATTGTTTTTATCCGCTATTTCGTTTGTGCCCATGACTGAATATGTGTGCGGCTGTTGCTATCGATCCTGGGAAGTTTCAATTTTCCGAAGTGTACCACAGAAACGACGGTTATTCCTATCACGCGAATCGCGTCATTAACGACCCTTATGTGAAGACAACCTTCTTAAGATGTGTCAAGTACACGGATCGAGCTCTCCACTGCCCTGGCCGAGCCATACTCTATGAAAGACCAGGGGAGGCTCCGGAATGGAAAGATAGACAGGGTCACGTTTGTGTGAGGGACCGCCTGGCTCCTCAAGAGAGACAACTTAGGCATAACATTCTTGAGGCATGCAGAACGAGAGACTATGTGGCACCACGCACTCTTATCAACCAGGAAGCTGAAAGGTCTGTAATTAATTAATTAATTGATCTTCGATCTGCATGTTAATGCTTTAAGTCAAATGATGTTAATTTTGTTGTCCCATTCATAGGTACCCAATTGAAGTTGCTGCTAGACTCAGGCAATGCAAGCTTCGACATGCAATGAAGCGTGCCAGATATCGCTTGTACCCTCCAGCTCCACCTAATTTGGACGGCCTTGCAGCTATTCTTGAGGACCCCCAGAACGAACACATTGCTGCGACTTCAGACAAACAAGATAATCTCTATGCCGGCACTGTAGGACCCGCTGGAGAAAGGTGTACAATCTACGTGTCCAGAAGAATGCAAAGAGTCATGAGAAAGATTCGTGAAGTCTTCTCAGATGCCACTTTCATCCCCACACCTTTACGTCCCAATGGTAGACAAGTTTGGCAAATTGTCTGTGTGCGACGACACAATGTAAGCATATGAACCCATTCCTTACAACATGTTTCCAGGTCTTAAAAACTTCAAAGCATTTACTGTTCATTTGCTATTGACCGACCAACTTTTGTGGCTGTCATGAAAATGATGTAATTTTTTTAAAACTCTTGAGCCCTTTCAAAGTTGTGGAGTGAAATTGAAACACTTAAAGAGAGTGCTGAATAATCAATTATAAAAATCATGTTTCTTTCATTGTATTATGATATTTGACTTTTTGCATATCTGATTTCAGGTAATCCCTCTGGTTGTTGTGCACATGGAGACAAAAAGCTATGAAGCATATAGAGCTGTGCTTCTTTTCCTACAACAACTAGTTCCCAGGTTCAGACCACGAGTTGTAATGGCTGACTTTGAACAAGCCCAGCAATTAGCCTGGCGTGAAGTTTATGGTTGTATCGTGAGGGGATGCTACATCCATTATGTTAGAGTAAGTATGGACACATTTGCTTGTGTGTAGGGTATATTGCTACTTTAACTTAAAGCTAACAAATTGAACTTTTTTTTTACAGAATGTAGGAAGAAAGGGGAAGAAGTTTGGTTTGACCAAGCGTCTCCTCCGTGATGAGCCAGAACTTAGATCTATTTTCCGCTCATTTATGGCAATTCCACTCCTGCCTCATGCAGAAATGCGTCATGGTTTCTTGGTGCTGGTGCGGAGTGCAATGAGAGAAAATGTCATTCAACACATGATCAGATTTTTAGCATACTACATCAGAACATGGATGCAAGGTCCAAACTATGAAATCCTATCTGTCTACAATCAGCCGGACAGGACCAACAACGCCTGTGAGGCAGCCAATAGGGTCCTAGGGATGGAAACTGGACCCCATCACCCAAATATTTGGCACTTTATCCGTAAGTTCTTGAAGATTTTAAAACTTGTATCTAGAATTTAGATTTAGCTATTACTTTTATGAGCTTTTTTGTTTGTGAATTTTGATTCTGTTGATTTCCATAAGACTTAACAGCTAGAGCTTGCCAGAGCCTTTAAAGAGAGCCTGAACAAAACTTTTCATCTAAAATGTTACTTGTTTCCCCAGAAAATTAACCTTCTTAAACTGAAATTCATTCCAGATTCTTTGAAGAGGTACGAACGGAATGCATATGCTGACTATACGGCTTGGCGAGCTGGGCAACGTTTCGGAAGGCCTCGTACTACAGTAACTTTAAGAAATGACGCCTACATCAAGAACTACACAGCTGACCTTCTCAATCATCAAATTTCTGTTCGGAGATTCCTTCGAATGACTTCAACCCGGGTGATGGGGCTCTACAATAACATGAATATGTAATGAAGTGTTAAACATTTAGGGTAAAAGAACCACCTGGAATGTAAATTATAGATTGTTTATAATGACCTACCTTAAAGTATTGAAATGAAACGAATGGAGGGTACTTTGAAAGAGTACAGCCTCCTCATGAGATTGTTTGCCCCAAAAATTATATTTATTAGCTTTTTCAAATTCCCATGTATTTAAGTTACCTAAATTTTTACTTTTCCTTGTTTCTAAATTGGTGTGCTATTAAGGTGTCTAAATCTAGACCTAATGTGTCATGGTCCCAAATTACAAAGTTATCTATTGCTCTTCAAAACGTGGACATTTGCTCCATAATTCCAATGTGTGAATAAATTTCATATCAATGTCCCCTTTATATGCTGCAAAGTTTGATGTTTTTGAAGCTATCGGAGTAAAGACAAAGTTAGTGGTTACATCTCATTTAGTTCATCTAGATATTACCTCCAGTACTTTTCAAGTAATTTCCAACCATTAGTTTGGGCTAGTGTGATTTTTAAGTAAAATAAACACGGCTTATGTTTGGCACGGTTTTATTTTGGCAATAAATCTTTTTCATTAATTCACCAATGTTTTAGTAATGTTACCTGATCAAGAATTAACATACAACAACTACACTTATATGGTAGGACATTTCAAAAACTTCAGAATCTTGCCAACTAAATAGGAGCATAGTCTCACATTTACATTTATCATTGCTAAATGTTGGGGGAGAAGGCGCTTGAGACCTAGTGCAGGGTGCTGCAGTTTCTGCTCGCTATGGTACAAATCACAATAAGGAGAAACCTGACTGCCGGCTATACACAGCTGACATGACATGGTTCTAGCTTACTAGCCTAATGTGTCGCCAGGCAAAGATTGGAATGGAGGTCAGCCAGTGAAATGATCTGCTTCCCCGCCAGATCCAGGACCAAATTGCAGACGGCGACGTTCATCTTCACCTGGCAAGCGGCGCCGGCGTGGGCAGGGCGCCCCCACCAGCACCAGGATCACCTTGTAGACGGCGACGTTCAT
>NW_026267346.1:314178-314577 GCF_000697945.3 Frankliniella occidentalis | reverse complement strand
CTCTCTCTCACACCCTCACACACATACGCACACACTCAGGGCATATACTCACTCGCATAGTTCGACGCCAGTGCGAAGAGCGTACTGTGTTGCCTCAATCGAGGTGTGCAGCACTCCTCCAGGGGGGAATGACTCGACACACACCTTTTTACCCCTGACTTCAAACCTAAAAAACAAAAGCAATAAATAGAAGAATTGATATGTTCGTTAAGCTCGAATTTGCCAGGCCTCCACTTCTGTGCAGTAAAATGGACCTAGGTGATGTGGTACACAAACTAATGTAAAGGATTGTGCTGCTTACCTTGGGGTGCAGACTTTCTCCTCCTGACTGTAGTAGTATGCAACGGCCTAAAAAAAATTTACTTCGTGAGCAGGTAGTTAGAAAAGTGATCTAACTTC
>NW_026267346.1:307712-309328 GCF_000697945.3 Frankliniella occidentalis | reverse complement strand
AGTCAAAATCGTGACTATCCCCAGGGACAGAAATGTGTGAACTTACTTGACAACAACACGATGTTGTTCCGCCCTTGGACGGAGAAGCTGACGGGTTGATGACGCTCTTGACGAATTTGATGGTATTCTGCAAAAGAAGAGAAAATTGTTGCTATATTAGAATCAAAGCGGACCATGGCCCGTCGGACGATTCAGCACAGCGCTTTATCGTACGTCCGCCCTTGTCGCACTCACAGGACACCGCCACTGGGTGGGAGAGAGACGGCACGAGTAAACGCTGTGCGGAATCGCCTTCGACGGCGTTCTCTGGAGGACCCGGCGAGGCCATGGACCCCTGCTGCCCCTTGCCCTTGCTGCGCCAAAGCTGTGGCGTGCGCTGAGCGTCGGCGTAAATCTTAATTCAATACAGCTTTAGGGGAAGTAAGAAGAACAGAAACGAAAAGTGGAAAGGCCGGGTTGCACGGTGGAGCTGTACCGATAGCCAAGCCCGCCCGCACGCGAGCGTGCGGTACAGCCTACAAGTCGTCCTAGTGCGTAGTGAGAAGGGAGCGGGGTGGCCAGGGTGGCGCGGGGGAAGAGAGAGCTTGCTGAGCGTGAAAATGACCAATCTTTGCTCTTCACAAGATTAGGCATGAGCCGGGAAATAAAGTAAGTACAACAACAATGGATTCAGAGAGGAAAGGCTGGTAGACCTGCTGTTGAGTCAGAATGAGTACTTTCATCTTGCCAGCCTTACAACCATGGTCCTGCCGCGACCCTTGAGCCGTTCGCAGGTGCAGGGGGTAGAAACGAGGCGCTCCGGCCGTCTGGGTGATCTGACGAAACAGCAGTACGGGTCTCTGCGACAATTTTGTGCTGATCATGAAGTGCACTTTTTACCTTCATATGAAGATTTTCTATCGGCAAAGAAAGACTGCTACCCGGACGAGGCATCGGTAAACATCACAGGTACTTGCGCCTCTGTGTCCCTGCAAGGTATTTTAGACAAGACGGCTGAACGCCTCGTACAGTTGCTTGAGCCAGTTGTTAGTGCGCTGCCGTCAGACTGTGAAGTCCTTCTCGACTGCAAAGCTGGTTTTGACGGAAGCAGTATGCATAAGGCCTTCAAACAAAAAGGGAACAGTTCTTTGAGAGCAGAAAATACAATCGTTTTCACAGGACTTGATCCTCTTAGGCTTACTTCCTCAAACGGGCAAATTATCTACCAAAATGAACGGCCCAACTCAAGCCTGGCATGCCGCCCAATAGAAATTCAGTATGCTAAAGAGTCCTACGAGTATGTCACTGGGGAGTGGGCGAATTTGCAAGACCAAGTAAAGACACTAGTCCCTACTGTTTGCCTGGTGCACAACAGGACCATCACGGTTTGCCATCGTGTGACGTTTTCGATGTTTGATGGTAAAATCAAGGCCCAACTAACCGAGTCCTCCAACCAGTCTTGCAATGTGTGCCGCCGCGAACCGGGGGATTTAAATGCAATCCCCCCCAAAATGGGAGGAGGAATCAATTAGCTCTGCAGCTTAGCTGCTCCCCATTGCACGCTTCCTTGCGTTTTTTTGACCAGGTGGTTTGTTTGGGAGAAAGGCTTGGCACCCTCAAATGGCAAACTAAAGGGG
>NW_026267346.1:302656-303052 GCF_000697945.3 Frankliniella occidentalis | reverse complement strand
TTCTCTTACATAGTATATTAGTTGAAAGTAGAATTTAAATGCCCAAAACACAGCCCAAAAGTCCAAAATTCCCTATAAACCCTATTTTTTTACAACGATAGTCAAAATTTGATCACGCCATTAGATTCCTTACCCTTCAAAACCCCCACACACCAATTTTTACGCGATTCTGAGTAAAACACCATTTATTGCCGCTTTTTAGCGATTTCCGACCACTGTGCGCTGGTGCTCTGCTCCTCCAGGTCGACGCGCTGCTGCTGCTGACGGCCCTGCGCCACCTCAGCATTACCGCGACAACAGTGAGCGCCGAACATGAACATGACGCTGCACGTCATTGAACTGGTGTAGGACAGGGTGGGCGTCGCGCACCGAAGCCGTGAGGTGCCCGTCGAGAGG
>NW_026267346.1:296771-298736 GCF_000697945.3 Frankliniella occidentalis | reverse complement strand
AAAGTTATTTGAAGTATTGAGTAAAGGAAGGGTACTCACAAAACACTACTTGTTGCATAAGAGAGTTCTGTAATGCTATTTTGGTCCCATAACTCCCTACCCAGCTTATCTTCCGTTGAAGCTTATTAACGAGCAGAACTTCTCTCCCCAGCATATATCTTGTTGCTTCCGCCTCATCATGCTTCCCCATGATTTTTGCAAGTAGATAGTTGCACTGCAGTAAAATTGTAAATTAGAAAAATAACAAATGCAATGTAGGTAACAAAGCAAAGCAAGATTACTTACAGTTCTGGTAAAAGCTAAATCCTCCCGCAGGAATTTTTCAAATTCATAGAAGTCATCTTCGGTTTTAAGAGGTAGAGGAGGGAGGTTGGTTGGCCTCACCAACACAGCCTCTTCGGGCAGATGGCTTTGAAGCAGGCGCTCTTGATTCATTGTAACAATATCAAGCTTACTAGAAATATCTTGCATCAGGGAAATGAGTAATTTAAGATTAACTGATTGCACTGTGAAAAAATACAATGAATTAATGACAAAGTAAGAAGTAGAAGTGAGATTAAAACTCAGTAAGTAATTGAACTATACTTACAGTCAGAAGATACAGGTTGTGAATGCATCACAGGGACAGATTTCCTCGAGTTTGGTAGTTTAGAGAATAACTCCTTCACACAATTTAATGCCTTCTCTGAATGAGTGCTTTTAATTAGATTCTCTAAATTCTGAGAGGCTGATCCTTCAGCATCAGCTGATGCATCAGCGTCAGTGGTAAGTCCAACTGGAATTTTTTTGAAATGAGAAATTAAAACTGGGGCAATATAGGATTGGGATTAGTCAAAAAAGGCAATAAAGTACCATGACTGGAGTTCAGTTCTTCCTCCCGATCAAGCTCAAGATCAATGTCACTGCTAGGTGCGATTTCATCTGGTCCAAACTCTTTGGAAGAATGAGCTTGAACAGCTAACATAGTACCTGAAATTAAGCCAACATTAAAAAGGATGATTGGATAAAACTTTTCAAATAAACTTAAAGAAGAAAGCTTACTCTTCAGGGGAGAGTCCTTCAGAATGCTGGACGTATAAGTCCCACTCGCTAAAAATTAAAGGGAACAAGAATCAGTACATTTCATATATTGCAAAAGTATTAAAATTGTGGGAAAATTATAAAACTGCAGCAGCCAAATTAATTCTAACTAATATAGCTGTTGGAAAGGAGATGAGATCTACTTACCCTTCTGGGGGGATGTAAAAGAAGAACTCATTGATCGTGATGCAGCTGTTGTGAACAACAAGGAATTAGTCCACTATAGGAACGAAAAGCAGCAATCAATCTTCTATGCACTAAAAGACACTACCAACCTTTTTTATTGGGACTCTTAACTTTAGGTTTCAGAGTGACAACAGAAGGCTTAACTTTCGGTTTCTTTTTCTCCTCAGGATTTTTCTGAAGGATAGCCTTTATTTCGCCTGCAAGTCAGGCTCTTTGTCAGACTCATCCGACGAAATTACTTTCACTTTCTTGTATTTAGATTTGGTAGGGGCCTTGGACTTAACCACTGGTGCATCATCTTCACTCGATGTATCATCATATCGTGCAGGCTTCCTCCGTCTTCGTTTCTTTGGCAGGTCAGAAGCTGATCCAGCTTGTACGCCTCTCTTTACAGCCTTATTGCACTGTTTGTTAGCCAAGAAATATGTGTCTGAAAAACAAAACAAGGAATTAAAAACATGAAAAGTTTGAAAATTTTAAAAATCAAAAATAAAACACCTAACTTACCATAATCATGGTGACAATTAATTTTGAATTTTTGCCAGGTGGTCTCATCAGGTGTCTGCAAACTCATTGCATAGCGCTGCACTCTTGTCTTTTCAGAAGCGGGAGGATAAAATGCCTCCGTCTGGGATTTGTTGGTAATCCACTTGGTAGGAATCACCTCCATTGACGTCTCATCTTCATCTTCGCCATCAA
>NW_026267346.1:293485-295812 GCF_000697945.3 Frankliniella occidentalis | reverse complement strand
AGCGGGTCTGTGTGGACTAAAAACAAATAAGCGCATATTGTTAGGAGGTACCGACTTTCTTCCCTTGTCTTTTGAAGGATCCAGCCATCACATTCTGCATCTCTGTTTGCCAGTTGTTGCAAGGGTAAATATTGAGACCTTAGACACTTTCTGATACTTCCCAAATAGTTTTCAAATTTGTAAGCAGAGAAACTGTCAGCTTCACCATGCTCAGCACATTCATCCACAAGGTGCTTCAAGGTGTGAACATTGTACACACAAAAGGAATCATCAAACACATTAACTGAAGTTGACACAAACCTATCCAAAACTTCCCTAGCAACATTTAACCACACATCTTCTTTCACAAAGGTAGGACTTGACAATATGTACAACCCAGTGTGAAGCAGCAAAAAGTTTCTGTAAGCATTTGAGGGAATGTTTCCTTTGAAGACTCTAATGCCATCATACAACAGAAGTCTTCTGTACTCAGTGCATTTATACTGATGAATGTACTGAAGAGGGCGGGGTCTTCTACTAAAATCATGAGGCATGGATGGGGCAATGTTAAAAATAGCATCACTGATGGCATTCTTACTAGCAGCAGTTACTTTGCCCCTTGGTTTAAACCTTTCTTGAGCAATGCCGTTATCTCTGTTATACTTCCGAACATGAAGCTCTTCAGCTGTCTCCTTACGATGCAGATCACCAATGAGGTACAAGAGCCAGCGTTTAAAAACCCCGCCATGGACCAAATGTAAAACATCTAAACGAAACTGTGATACCATTTTGACATTCAAGTCACGCTCAAGGGGAGACATTCCCTTGTGATGACTGGGTTGTTCCCTGTTACTGAAGGACTCATCAGTACGTAGATCACCATTCACACCAACAAAAACTATTCGACTGTACTTGCTGTATCCGACAACATCACATTTTTCACACGCCGCTTTACTAGAGTGACCAGCACAACACTTAACTAATGCACGTGCAGGTGCATCCAAAATAAAATGTCTAATTTTAACCTCGTAATTCCGACCAAAAGCTAAAAAGCCATTATCTTGCAAGTGGTTTGCATCTTCAACAAAGCTTCTCAAATGTCCCTCAATATCTGGGTGGCTTTCACCACAATAGCACCCCACAATAAATGGCGTTCTTTGTCCCTTAAGACAGCCTAAAATTGGCCAAAACTTTAACTTCGAACTTTCATGCAAGTCCAGACCATCCATGTTGATATCGATAACTATTTCCCTGTGCTTATTAAGGTACTCTGGAGTCAGCCTTTGATTCAAGTTGGCAGAAAACCCTTTGTACCACAACTCACCCTCACCGACTACCTCAAAATTTCGAATGGTGTCGCAGCGTAAGAGAACTTTATGACACTTAGTTAGCATCGGATATAACACGTTTAAACCAGCTAACAGCTCATCCACCTTCTTAAAGCTTACACCCCTTCGGGCCCAACCAGCAAGGAACTTTGTCAAGTACTCCAACGAATCACCATCATTATTATTAGCTTCTTGAGGTGGAGAAGGTGGGCGTTCCTCAAAAGATTCATCTAACTCACTGTGCTCGGAAGGCTCAGCATCATCATTGACATTGTCGCCGACCTGGAGTGCATCATTGAAGTTCACATGCTCTCTATCTGAATCACTTTCATTCGACCCCGAGACATCATCCAAATTATTGACAGATTCAGTAATACTCCCAGCCTGATGCTCGTCTTCAGAGTCGGGATTGTCAGAGTCAAGATCTGATAACCTATCTGTCAAATCTCTCAAAACTTCGAGGCGCAAGCGCTTCGCAATGGCTCTTTCATTCGCTTAGTTCAAAGAACGTTTACCCGACTGTAAATGAATGAAAATTTGAAGATAGAACAACGCCTAAATTTACAAGAATAGCCTAGAAGAATAACCTAAACGCACGCTTGCACTGGATATTGTTAATAGGCTTGAACCACACAAACTATTTACAAATTATAACAGAATGCACACATACGAGAAGGAATACGTACCAGTTTTTTATTAGGAGCCGCCATTATTGAAAGGATTACAATGGATTCTTCAATGCGGTCGGTCGAGGGGTCCAACAATGGTGAGCGTCACAACGGAAATGCACGGTACAACCGGATAGCGCTAGCGGATGCAGGACGCGACGCGGAAGCATACGCGATACCAACTTACAAGGTAGACGCACGTTAAAACCGTGTGAAGCTGAGCTAAATGTGCGTCTACCTTGGCCTGCGGCGCGCTAAAATTAAAATGTTTTCGCGATTTTGGTTGGCATGCCTGTCCACCTCACAGCCCACGTCTCACGCCAGGCGCCTCACTTCACGCCGTCTTCCGGGC
>NW_026267346.1:282844-283323 GCF_000697945.3 Frankliniella occidentalis | reverse complement strand
CTCCCGGTTGGGGGCATGGCTGTGCTCCCCCTCCTTCAGAACCTCCACGGCTGCATTAGTGTACCTGGTCACAGCGGTGGCCTTGCACTCCTTCCTCTTCTGGCAGGACCAGTAGGTATTGCCCTTGCGGCTAACACGCCGGTGGTAAATGAAGCCCTTGTGCAAGAGCTTCTTCCCTCCCCGACGTGACGTGATGATCTCAGCAGGTTAATCCTCCATGACCACCGCGTGTGACCAGGATCAGGTACAGTAGCTGGTATGTGTGGCGCGCCGACAATCAAACCTCGGCAGCCGAGCCAACCCTTTCTTGTGCCCACTGCTTTATAGCAAACTCGCTTGAAGCACTTTATCGGCAGTGCCAACCCAAATCACGCAAAGTGGAAAATTGGGAATTGGAAAATTCGGATTGGGAATGTGAATTTGGGCAACAAAATTTGGGGAAAAGTATTTCTTGGGAAACTTCAAATTGGGAACTTATT
>NW_026267346.1:279677-280444 GCF_000697945.3 Frankliniella occidentalis | reverse complement strand
CTTTACATTTAGAGTGTAGACGAGGGAGTAGTTTTCCCCGGTGAACCGCGACATAACGAACATAGCTTCGACAGGAAGGGTGGGGATGTTCTTTGATAGCAAGGAGTGGGTGTCATCGTCCACGCCAAAAACGCGACAGCATAAATTGTTTTGAGTTCAAACGGGGTTCAAAACTGGCTATACTATCATGAGGTAGCGGGGACGCCTACGCCACTTGGTCCAGATTTTACTGATATTGAAAACGTTAAAAAAATCACCGAGTGTTATACATCATACCGCTTTGACGACGAGGCTCTCCGAACGACCAGATAATTGCCTAATTCTCATACACGGTGAGATCGACGGCTTGATCTCGCTCGCAGCCCTGTCTACAGTCAGTTCCGCCTATCACTCGGATTCCCGCCGTGGCGCTTGTGACCCGTAGCGGTTGTGAGCTTTAGCGCTTGCGACCCGTAGCGGTCGTGAGATGTAGCGCTTGTGAGCCGTAGCCCTTGCGACCCGTAGCGCCCCCGCTGTTGCACTGTGTGGCTAGCAACACGATGAAGTCGGGTAAGTCTTGCCCGACACTTTCACCGGCTGCCGAGCCTCACTAGGTGCCCCCGGTCCCCAAAACCTAACCCTTTGCCCTGGCTGGTCGATCCTGACTACGGTCGTGAGCTTGGTGGAGACACACTCGTGCGTACCGGGCGGAAGGACAGCCGAGGGCCGGGAATTTGGAAGCTGTCTCTGTCGGGTAAAATATTTGCCCCACTCGCCCGATTCACTTC
>NW_026267346.1:278355-279007 GCF_000697945.3 Frankliniella occidentalis | reverse complement strand
TTTTGACAGGTCAATTTTTAAGCTAGAGGGCTCAAAATCAATACAGTTTTTGCTTTTTATGCTACAAAGCTACGCTAAAAATGTCAGGTACCTAGCTCAACCCGTTCTCGAGTTATCGTGTTTACAGACAAACAGAAACACACACACAGACAGACAGACACGAAACTTTTTGATCACCACTGGAGTAATAGGCTTCGCTATCGCTCAGCCAATGAGTTGGGGCAAGAACAAAATCGGAAAAAGGAAGGCTCCCGGGCTACAATGGAAATGCAAGTGTGTGACTGTCGCTCACCTGTAGGTGGTTGAATATCCATTCGTACACTTAGAGGGGTAACAGATGTGCATTTTTCCTTGAAAATTGACACGTTTACCACCCTAAGTGTGCGGATCGATATTCACACACCTGCAAGTGAGCGACATCCATACACTTGCATTTCCACTCTACCCCTTTGCATCCACCCAGCCAATCCCGCTACCCACAGGCCAGGGGAGGAGTGGGTAGTGGAGCGGAAGCCTTTCCCAACTTCCGCGGTGCTGCTCTTCTCCCTTCCGCTCAGCGCTCCCTTTTGGAATTCCCGTACAAAAAATGTACGAACGCACAGAACTCGCATTTTTCCAGTTGAGGTACTACATTTGTCAACCGAAAAAAAAT
>NW_026267346.1:277232-277537 GCF_000697945.3 Frankliniella occidentalis | reverse complement strand
TGTGGTCCGTCGGAAAGTATTCAATACTCTTGAGGGTTAAATCGACAAAGCTTTGATGTGTCTCTTACTGAACTATACGAGGTAAATTTAGCTGTACTTCTGCCACTTTTCTACTCCAAGCATTATACTGTTGCTGGAACTAATTAGTGTTTCCTTTCTAGGCTATGAGAATCATTAGTGTGCTGAACACTGTTTATTTGTTATATGCTGGTATCTGGTGTCAGATGTAGAAGGCTAATTATGATAAGGTTCAACCTAGAACACTATACTTTGGAAGTCTCCATCAGTAAGGATATTTTTTAATG
>NW_026267346.1:276471-276883 GCF_000697945.3 Frankliniella occidentalis | reverse complement strand
CCCTAGGCCACCTTACTATGTGAGCCACGGTGTAAGATCTCTACACCGTGCGTGATGTGAGTCTTACCGAAGCATAAAAATTATTAGTCCACAGGGCTAAATAAGAGATGGTCCCCTGGAACAAGTCACAGAAGCCCCAGCGCAGCCGAGCGGGCGGAGGGAAGGGGGAAAGGGGACAGAGCTGAGGTCAGCGCGGTCGCCACTGACACACTCCTGAGCCCCTGCTGCCCTGTTCTAGAGGAGAAGCGCAGGGGTTGAGGGCACGTTTTCTCCTTCTGGTAGAGACAGTTTTGACTCACAGCACACTGCGCGCTGCGTATGCCGACCTGTTAAACGGCCGTGTGTCCAGCAGCCCGACCTGTGGGAGTCCCATGATACATGATATAGGACTCGCTCACCAATTTCGACCCCC
>NW_026267346.1:275330-276421 GCF_000697945.3 Frankliniella occidentalis | reverse complement strand
TGCGCGACACACACACCGAGTAAATGACAGTGCCAAACAATAATCCAATGACTAGAAAACGAAAGGGTCATACCTCGGCCACGTGCCTCTACACCAGCAGCGTCAGGGGGCGTTGGTGGACCCGGTACAAACGGAGCAGCCGGAGCAGCCGGCGCAACAGGGGAAGCAGGGGGTGTCGCACCTCGCTGCACATTCTCTGCCAGGCCCGCATCCACGGGGTCCTCATCTTCAGGGAAGCGAACAGCGACGATCTGAACGTCGTCTTGATCCTGTTCGACGTCCCACATGTCGTCCCGCCCGTCTTCGAACCCGTCACCCCACCCGTTGTCCCGCGCGTTGTTCGGCCCGTCGTCCGGCACGTCGTCCCGCATGGCCTGGATGGCTGATGCGATGGCCGGCCGTCGTGCCTCGCGAGGGTCGTCGGTGTGCTGAAACGCTGCCTGGAGAGCGGCATGGCCGGCTTTGTCAGTGGTGTGCTCCAGCGCCACCTCGAGCCTTGCCTGCACCATGCTGGCATCAGTCTCCCGACGGGTTTCCTAGGCCATGCTCTCCAAAGCCACATTGACGCCGCCCTGAACTGCTGCCCTCAGCACATCAATTGGAGCAGCCTCCATCGCTGCCACAAAGACCTGCTTTAGAAACTCCACCTCGGCCTGCATTCGCTCCTCCTGTGGAACGCCCAGCTGCACCATTGATGCGTGCAGGGTGACTGGGGACAAAGCAAGCCCAGGTGGGAGAACAGGTGGTCGTGGTGGTGATGGCGGCGGCGACACCGGCTGGCCTGCTGGCACGACGGTGATGGTCATACCCGGTGGCGTGGGCTGGCCTGGCGAGCTGGCGTTGCTTGACGGGGTGGTGTCAATTCCTAAAAAACATACAGTTTTAACGTATGTATGCACATTTCACACAATTGACTGTCCTACACAAAGAACTGTAGTACACATAGTGTCATACACCTATAACTGTTCTACACAAATGGTGTCAAACATAAAAGGTTACAAGGACATGGAAGCCACCCGTCGGTGAAATTTAGCAATCGGGGCTCATGTCCTTGTAACCACATTTAACTGCAGTACCATTTGTGCAGTTTA
>NW_026267346.1:274543-275280 GCF_000697945.3 Frankliniella occidentalis | reverse complement strand
ATCGGGGCTCATGTCCTTGTAACCACATTTAACTGCAGTACCATTTGTGCAGTTTAAACTACGATATTGTCCGACACTTGAGTTTCCAGAGCCCAGCCAGAAATAGATTTCGATCGACTACGAATCGACGTCGACGTCGCCCGAAAAACTTACTTTTGTCACCCAAATCGAGGTATCGAGGTCGAATCGACATCGTATCGACGTTGATACAATTTTCATTTCTGTCTGGGAAGTATACGCTGAATTATTGTGGGTAACTTACATGATCAGTGCCTAGGTTCATCTCCTGGATGTAAAAAGTACCACCGCTGCTACTGCTGCTGATTGACGTCGCATCAGAGTCTGGAAAAAAGGGTAGAATAAAAGATCTTAGGGGCCATCCATCAATAATTAAATAGGCTCTTTGAGAATCTTTCCTGTCATGCCTACCTGCCAGTATTGAGGCAGGAGGGCAATGGGGAAAAGGAGGGGGAGTTAGATCATAGACTTTGCCTCCACTCTGCCTAGTGTCGCTGCAAAGACTTTCAAAATAGATGGTGGGGCGTAGTAACTACCTTGCCCAAGAGGAGGCTGGGGTCCAGGCTGGGGCTCAGGCCAGGGCTCAGGCAGGGGCTCCGCTTGGGGTTAAGGCTGGAGCTCAGGTCTACGAAGCATTTGACCTCGTCCTCTCCCGAAAGGAAAGTCATCTTCAGGATGATCTGAAAAAGGCAACACGATAAGGCGATGCGACGTCGATT
>NW_026267346.1:273248-274479 GCF_000697945.3 Frankliniella occidentalis | reverse complement strand
ACACTGTTCTTGAATTGTTTATTTATGTTGTACGATTTATGTCATTTTATATAATGTTTAACCCATTGATTATTTTATGAGAACCATATGATTTTGCGCATATAAAACTTGTCACTGTTTTGCCATAAGGCTTAAGTTATTTTTCTGTCTCGGGCAGTGGTCGCCCCAAAACAGACAGTATAAATTTGTCTTCGTCATGACTTTATTAAAGAAAATACAATCCATCTATTTACCTGACCTTGTTCTTACTTTTGTTCCTACCTGATTGACAGTGATGAAACAGCATCGACTTCACTGCAAATCCATAGAATGCACTATTAACGTGAATGCTCACTCACATGCACACGTACAGTTCGTTAATATTGGTTGAAATTGTTCAAATCGACTTACACACTTGCAGGTAGTAGACGTGGAGTTGGACACTTACACATGTTTGTTCAATTGGTTTATCAGGTTAATAGGGGCGGTTTGTAAAGTACGCGACTACTCACTGGAATGAACGTCTATGTAACAGGCACACTACACCAGGTGTGTGCTTGCCAGGTCGACTGTTGGCAGCAGTGTGCCTGGCAGGCTAATACTTCAGCAGCCCCCTCTCTCCTTCACGTTTCCAGTGAGCCTCTGCCCCGAGAGGCACGAAAAAGTCATTTAGACGGTAAGACTTGTGCCAATGGCAGTTTAATTATCTCTCTCGAAGCACTATACCCATAACACTTTCCAAGCACGTGCAACGTAACACATTTGCCCCCCCCCCTCCCTTTACCTCTAGTCGGGTCTATTAACACGTGAATACGCGCGATTGCATACAACACCCTTAAGTGACTGCTACTTGCACACTTCAGAGGTCCCTCCCCTTTCCCCAACCCCTTCCGTTTAGACAAGTGCACTAACTGTGCGAATGACGCACACTTACAAGTGTGTGAATTTGAGTTCGGGATTTTGTACGCGTAGGAGTAGTAATGAACACGCCTAAAATGTGCGTGCGCACTTGCACTTCCGTAGTAGGTGAAATTATCCCCCCCCCCCCGTTAAATTTAAGGTTAGCCTGCGTGTGTTGCCCTCTCGAAGAATACACACATGAAAGCTGCACTTGACTTAAGTGTGCTGTTTTCAGCGCTCTCCTTCCCTTACCTTTCGTTGCACCCGCGCAAGGCTCCTGTCAGCCCGGGTGTGTAGGCAACCCAACCGGCGCGGTGGAGCTGGCGATACCCCGTGCCAGCCCACCTCGGCC
>NW_026267346.1:272696-273198 GCF_000697945.3 Frankliniella occidentalis | reverse complement strand
GGGAAATCCTACACCACTAAATTCACCAGAAACAATTAGACACCACTCTCCGTGCCCACAGGTACCAGTAATTGTCGTGTTAAACCCGATCACCTTCTCCAGGGCAGGTCCTTTTTGAATGGGTCCAAAACTGGTCGGCCGGGGCGGCACGGTGGGCGGTGGGCTCTCGTACTGCTTAGGCTGGCGCTGTTTCTGCTCCTCCGGGCGCTTACTGCTGTAGGGGACAACTCATGGCGCAAGGGGAAGTTCACCTTACCACATGTGGAGGTGGTCTTAACTTCGCACTGCAACTCAGGGTTACGGCAGAAAACTCGTTCAACACCTCCGGCGTGTCACCTAGGTGCTTCCCGACGTCTGCACTATCGTCCTGTGCATAGGGGTGCTCCCTGCGGCGACCACGACAGCGGCCAGGACGGCAGGACAGCCAGGACAGTGGCCAGGAAGACGACCAGGACAGTAGTCAGGACGGCGACCATGGAATGGAGCAGGGGCCATGGCAACG
>NW_026267346.1:267287-272473 GCF_000697945.3 Frankliniella occidentalis | reverse complement strand
ACCATAAGACAACAACATACGTTTCACCTGCTGGTTGTTGGCATAAGCAATACAATTCTTCCATGAGTGGAGTTCTCTTTCTCTTAGAAGCCATTGTGAAAAGGTTCCAAATACTTTTAAAAAGGAGGCTTTCAGACAAAATCACCAAGCTAATCAAAAAAGTAGCGGATTGTAAAAAAATTAAGGTTAGACTGATCTAGGACCCATTTTAACTAGTTTCTTAAACTGAAATCGCATGTCTAAGCAATTTATTGAAAAGATAACAAACAAAAATATTGTAGAATATATATATTAACTGCAATGTTCTGAAATATAGCATATACAAGCAGTAAAAAGGAAATTCTGTGGACAGAGCGAAACACCTGCTGCAAGGGATTCCCTTAGTTGCCCTACAAGAAAATATGAAAAAAAAAAAAATGAAATAAATGGATGAATGACTGCAAACAACACTTAGACAATGCATTCCTCCTTTAAAGTTATCACTTTAAACAAAATCACTGAGATAACAAGCGGTCAGCGCCATCCCTACTACTCCAACACAGGTGCTTGGCTGCAGCAGATGTACTGCCCTGTCCACTGGCCCTCAAGAACCATACTGAAAATTAATTTAAAATCATGACACAGTGAGACACAAGTAAAAAATGTAACTAGATTCAAGATCTAAAACATCAAACGAGTACTAGCAGCCTTCCCGCGTAATACAGTCGCTACTACAACACTACACACACACTCACATTCTCTCAGCTACAACTGCAACTTCAGCCCACTTGCAGACTTGCCTGGTGGCATTAGTTTGGCATTGTCATTAGATATTTTGATAGAATAGTAGTGGTTTAACTTTCAAAATCATTGAGTTTTTAGAGCCAAAAGAATCAGGGGATGAAAAGGAAAAGCCCAAACAGAATTTTGTTACAAAATCAGTGAAATCTTCAGGGGAATCAGATGTTAAAAGTTATCGTGTGTCAGTTACCACAGAAGCAGAAGCTCTGAAATGGCTCAACATTTATCAGAAGAAAACCAAAACCCATTGGATTGTTGATAAAACATTTCCCCAGCCAGAAAGGTAAATTTATAAGATGTTGGTTCAACCAGCCAAAAATCTTGCAACCTCTATGACGGGCTTTTCACTCTACCCCAAAATTGATGCTCTGTTTGAAACTTCACAAAATCCTACACCGTTTGGTTTAATGAATAGCTGCATAACTCCTTAGTTAATGCAAATTAAACCCATTCCCCAATCGCAGGTACCAATATCGTCACATTTTCAAATGCAACCTTTCCAAGCGACATAAAACTCCAGATGGAATTCGTAACCAGCACTGCCCAACAACTCTGGAAATTAAAATCAAACTGGTGACAAAGAATACAAAAGAGAAGGATCCTTTTATTGGCAAAAATGACCCACCACTGTCTGGCATTTTAACAGTCAACAGTAAACACAATCATCACATTGATGTTTGTGATAACATGCAATACTTACGAGGTGATGCTGATTTGAGAGAAACCTTTGAAACTTATTTTGGTGAAATGTCACCTGATCAAGCAATGAGGCTCCACAAAGAAAAGGTCTCCTTAAAGGAAAATGGTGAAATCCTGAAGGCGGATAGTCATTACAATCCTCGAGCAAATACTGTGTATTGGTGGCACAAAAAATGGCGGAAGAAAAACTTTGGTCCACCACAAGAACCCCTGAAAACATTAATAAGCAAATGTCAACAATATGAAGCTGATGGTGAGTATATATACAACTCTGGAAATAAGTCTTAGATTTTTACAACAAGCAAAAATTAAACTGAAACACACTGTATTTTTTTTACCTTAAAGTACAACTGTTGTTTCTGAGTCACCATGGTGTGTGCTGTTGTGTACTCCCCTAATGAAAAGGGCGCATACCTTGCCATCAGCAAAGGAAATAATTTTTGTGGACAGCACTGGGGCACCCGGGATGTCTCCGCGGGTAGAGGGTACTGTTGATGCTTCACACAGTAATGTCACAGTTATTTCAACTGCAACAAAAATCGGTGCTGTTCCCTTATGCATCCTTATGCATGAAAACCAAACTACAGAGGGCTACAAAAACGGATTTCAAATGTTTAAAGACACTTTTTCAAAAACTTTTGGAGGTTAAACTGTGAGTAGTGAGCCTGCTGACCCATTTTAAGATTAAGTCACAAGCTACGTTAAGTATGTTACCTTAAAAATCTTCTTCCAGCACCCAGAAGTTTTCATGACTGACAATTCTTCAACGGAGAAACCAGCTCTGAAGTATGTGTGGCCAGAAACTATTCAACTTTTATGTCACTTCCATGTCATTCAACAGGAGTGGACTTGGCTACTGTCTTCAAAACACGATGTGGACAGAGCAGAAAGACAATCCTTAATAATTGCATTCAAAAAGGTCAATATCAAATTCTGTAAATATACTTAATTTCTCAATGTAAGTACTTTAACAAACTACTTTGACAACTAAAATTAATTGCAATAAAATATTTCAGATCATGTACTCACGAACTCACTCACAGAAGAATTTGAGGAAAGTAAAACTGATTTCTTCTTTCGCTTTCGACTATTAACAGATTTCAGTGTGACTATACGACAGAGAAACACGGGGAGATCAGACGTTAGAGAGTGCGGGTGTAGGAGAAGGAACTGCCGCGACCACAACGAGACAAGGAATGGAGTACAGTGAGGATAAGGATGTGATGAGCGATAGGGAGCCTGGACAGAGCAAGGTTGCCAGTAGCCGAGCGAGTATCATCGCTTCGGCTCCGAGCGGCCGAGCGCCGAGCGCGCCCGGGGTCGATCAGCGAATGAAATCGCCGGAAATCGACCGCGGGGTAAACCAAATTCGCCTGGCAGTCAGCTGGGATTTACCCGGGATTCCAACTTGTCTAAAGTGGTCCCGAAGATGTCTAGTCACCAATTGTTGGCTGAGAAAAATCTATTTATGCGAAGCTAGTGCTTTTGGTATGGGACCCCTAAGCCCGATATGACTCAAAACAATACCACGTACAACAAACAACAACACACGAAACGAAACACAAAAATTGGGCGACGTTTGATCTTTAATTTAGCGAAGTATTTCCATCTTTAGGTTGCAAAATGATGTGATAATTCCAGAGGAAGGTAGTACGCTTAAAAACGCTTACGGGAGGCCACTTTTCAAAACACCCGTCAATACCGTCCACGTCTCCTTTCCTCTCTTGTGAAGTACCGAGAGGGTTCTGTCGGATTTCTCATACTCACCGAGGTGGCTGTGATACTCTCGAGCGGCGTCAGAATGAATGCTGCTGCTGCGGGCGGGTTCGTAACTTCAGAGAGCAGACAACCAGGGCTACTTGCACGACGCCATGTTGTCTACGAACTAGTGTAAAATAATTAAATAAAAAATTATATTTATTCAATTAATTTATATTCTTAGCTGCCAGGACAACTTTCGTCCAAATTAAGGTTGTTTATTAAAAAAAAAATTTCAATTTATTTTGCATGGATGTATTGAAAACCCTATTTTTAACAATATTACCAAAACCCAACAAAATTTGTGTTTTTCGCAATTTCGATCACTTGGGCATGGATGTAACGAGCCCATCTCCTCTAAAATAGAAACCAAAATGATAACAAAAAGAAACAGCAAGAGTGAGAAATAATTTTAAATAAAAAATGCAAGTATTCTTGCAACACATGGGCTAGATGGCCCTTGCAGAAACAACAGAGGTATTTAGACCAGCATAGATAGTTATCTGTTGGATACGCACAAAACGTACAAGCCAGTGGCTTCAATCATCTACACACAAATACTGACGTGAAACTACAATGGTTAAAGTACTCTTATAGTAAACTAGGAAGATGTACGCCAGACCACGTCTCGCGTAACAGGCTTCGCGATATCTCACGAAACATTGTTACGCTGCGACGCGCCTGGCATACATCTACCTAGGCCTGCGGCGCTGACACCCGAGTCGGGAAGCGCAAAAATGTACACAAAAACACGGGCTTTCGGCCCGTCAACTTCCCGCCACTTCGACTAAGAATGCAGGGTTCTACATCTTTTCGCTTGGCGCCTAAATGGTTAGAGCCAAACGGACGAAATTTACGCCCAAAGGGCTCTACTGTGATGAGTTACCCCATAGGAAACTGAAAAAAAATATTTTTAAAACACGTCATTCTTAGGACCTGTTGTTTTTAATTTTTAAAAAATCAAATTTTTGAGCTAGAATGCTTATCTTCGAACTCGATCTGTCTTTTTATGATACAAAACGACCCTGAAAATCCCAGGTCGCTAGCTCAATTCGTTCTCGAGTTATCGTGCGTACAGACAAACAGACAGACAGACAGACAGACAGACACACACACAGACAGACGCGAAACTTTTTGATCATCACTGGAGTAATAGGCTTCGCTATCGCTCAGCCAACAATAGAAGTACAAGTCAAACACACAATGAAATTAAAAACCAAACCGATAGAAACAACACAGAAGTGACTAAGAGTTCTACTAGAAAACCAGGACAGGGAGAAATAACGATTTCGTATTAAGATAAACAAATCCTTTCTCACAGTGGAAGTTAAACAAGTTGCAGACCTTCATGTAATTGTCAATGCATTCTCCGTGAAGGAACAAGATTAATCAAGACAATCATAAGCGTCAAAAAAAGAAATAAAAAAACTTAAACTATGGAAAGCACCAAGAAAAGTGGCAAACTAAGGATTAAAACAATGAGTAAGAATAATAAGAGAAGAGATTACAACAAGGTAGATGTACGCCAGACCACGTCTCGCGTAACAGGCTTCGCGATATCTCACGGAACACTGTTACGCTGCGACGCGCCTGGCATACATCTACCTTGGCCTGCGGCGCTGACACCCGAGTCGGGTAGTGCAAAAATGTACACAAAGATACGGGCCGGCCGGCCCGTCAACTCCCCGTCACTTCGACTAAGAATGCAGGATTGCACATTTTTTCGCTTATTTTCATCAAAAACTCCCTCTGGCGCCTGAACTGTTTAAGATAGAGCCAAACGGACGAAATGAGGTACCCCCTAGAAAATTGTAGAAAAATATTTTTAAAAAACGTCACTTGGGAGACATGTCGTATTTGATTTTTTAAAAACGCATTTTTTGAGCTACAACGCTCTTCTTCGAACTTGATCTGTCTTTTTATGACACAAAACGACCCTGAAAATCCCA
>NW_026267346.1:265404-266482 GCF_000697945.3 Frankliniella occidentalis | reverse complement strand
GTAACAGGCTTCGCGATATCTCACGAAACACTGTTACGCTGCGACGCGCCTGGCATACATCTACCTAGGCCTGCGGCGCTGACACCCGTGTCGGGTAGTGCAAAAGTGTACACAAAGATACGGGCCTCCGGCCCGTCAACGGCCCGTAAATAGACCATTGCGGTAAAGCGAAAAAAAGCAGAACAGACGAAAGAAGCAAAGGCGAGTATGAGAAATATACAGTGGTGCGTCGGTTGCACGGTCGTATCAAACGGTTAAACGTGACTTGTCTGATGTCTAAATTTGTCTAAGACTTAATGACAATAGTTCTCACTCACAGGCGACGCAGAATATCTAGCTTACGATGGATTGCGTTCAAGCGTTCCCAAGTCGCACCGTACATTTCTCATAGAACGCTTTGCTTCTTTCGTCTCTTCTTCTTTCTTTTCGGTTTACCGGAATGGTCTATTCGTTCTCGAGTTATCGTGCGTACAGACAAACAGACAGACAGACACACAGACGCGAAACTTTTTGATCATCAGTGGAGTAATAGGCTTCGCTATCGCTCAGCCAATTAAAACTTTTCACCACAAAACGGGCATGTTTTGAAGGCTGTCTCTACTTCATTTTGGACCCTGATGTGATTGTCAATACATTCCTCGGGAAAGGGGTGACCGCAGGTGTTCGTAGCAACAAAAGAACCCTAAAGATTACAGACTTTGCAGTCAGGAACCATCTTTTCTGTTTTCTTCTTATTTTTGGATCATTTCGGTCTCCTAGGACCCTTCTTCTTCGGGAAAGACTTTGCCTCAAACTGGTCATTAGATGAGGAATTAGATCTCCCCATTCGCAGCCAGGCACCAAAAGGCCTTGTTGGTTCCACACGAGGCATTAGACACGTTCACTTTGCCAAAAGTGTTCGGATTTTTAGCGGGCTAGTTCCTAAAGTGTTCTACTTCCAAAATGATGAACAAAAATATTTTTTTCAGATTTTTTGGACCAGTGGAAAAGGTCCCCCTAGACCTTCAAATTTAACATGGGGCTCTTATGGAAGAAAAGCCAAAAAAGTGAAATTTGCCATTATCGGCTTCCAAATGCA
>NW_026267346.1:257835-259019 GCF_000697945.3 Frankliniella occidentalis | reverse complement strand
CCAACCTGTCGAGATTCTGGACCCACGAGCAGACCCCTCGTGCCGCCACCATCTCTCCCTCCACCGTGGACGTGCCTCACCGTTTTCCCTCGATGGTACGCACTTCTCCCAGCCCCCAGATGTGGGCTGACCTTCCGGTTGGCCAGGCGTCTGCGGTCTGCGGCGCCCTTGCCGACTAGGGATAGAACCGTCCAACCGACGCTGACGGGGCCCGACTAAGTGGACTTCCCCCAGATACTACAAAACCCACAAAACTTAAGACTATAGCTACTGAATAAAATAAACGACAAACTACATGGTTCACCTTGACTCGATATTTGCCTGTTTCAGCAGTCCCATCCATACCATTGCCAGCGGAACCGATGGTGCCACGCATGTTCCAGTCATCAGTTACGCTCGTGCTGCGCATCCCGCAGGCGCGTCCTAAGCCGAAGGTGTCCCCACTTCCACCCCTGCCCACGACACCCATGGCTTCATCCGCATGGCCGCGACCACCTGGCTCAAGGGCTCGCGCCCCCGGCTACGAGCGTCGCGCGCCTACTGGCTACGGGTCACGCCAGCCACGCCCACCTCGCTCTGGGCCAGCCCCACCTCCCTCTGAGCTTCGCCCAGGTTGGCCATGACTGTAAAACAAAGTGAGTCCATGGATGTTTCTTACTCCAAATAGAGAATAATTTTTATTTTTCTAAATTCAGTTAAACCCGTGTATCAATCTGTGGTCCTTGATGAACTGAAACAAACAAGCTTTTGACAACTTTTTAATCACTTTCTCCGGAGAGGCAACGAGGGCCTTGCTTGACAGTCCCAATCCAGACAGTCCCTTAAATGGGGATGCAGCTTACAGGTTGAGACGCCACCCTACGCTATATGAAGACACCGTGAAGTACTGCACGGCTGTGTTCAGTCGTGGTATGTAATTATCCTGAGGTGCTCACTTTCATCTTTTTTGGTCTCATTAATCAAAAGAATCCTTTTACCCATAGGACCAACTAGGCCACAGAACTTGCACAGGCAAGTTCTGGAAGCTCTTCAGGGCTCGTCCATCAGAAACGAGCAGCTTGTTCTCACACGAAACATGTGGAATGTGGAGTGAATAGACTGTTACCATCAAAAGCTTGTTGAGGTCGTCGGGTGAGTTCTTTAACCTCTGATTTAACCAAATGTGTTAGAATTTACTTTTGTTT
>NW_026267346.1:255389-255687 GCF_000697945.3 Frankliniella occidentalis | reverse complement strand
TCTATCCTAAGCGCAGATGTTCTCCAATTTGTGTTCTGAATTTTGTTATGAATGCAGTAGAACTACAACTCTAAGTCATTAATAAGATATTAAAATGATGATTTTTACGGGGCCACCGCTCGCGTAATCCTGTGTACAGATGAGGGTGTAATCCCCATGTAATCCGCGAAATACTTAACCAAATTTTAATATTATTGGCACTAATATCACTAAATTTCACCTTATTTTCCAAATTTAATGGTTTAAAAGCCCGAAATTCAACAAAATTCAAGTGTAATCCCTCAAAATTCATGTGTAA
>NW_026267346.1:249033-250135 GCF_000697945.3 Frankliniella occidentalis | reverse complement strand
CCCCTGCAAGTCTTTAACACCAAAATACACACATGCAAGTGTTTAACTTCACGTGCTCAACTCACTAGCTGGACACTTGCAGGTATGCATTTTAGAAGTTACTCACTCATAAAGTTTCAAAAAGTTACGTGGTTGACTGAGCAGTTGAACGTACTGGTGTCTAACTGCTAAGATGCACAAGAGTACCTGGATAAACACTTTTTTTAAAATCTGATATCGGCTCTGGTGGATACATGTTCTATCCAGTAACACTATTGACGGTGTGAAAAAAATATTTCGTTCGGATAAAATCTTTAGCCTCCACAGCAGTCTCACAGTTTTGCATGGAGCTCTTATGGGAAGAAAGCATTAGAACTGAATTTTCCATAGAAAGGTTCCTGCCGTATAATTCGCTGTTTAAATTTTTAGAAATTCAATCTACGTGTAAAAACGCTTCCGGTGATGTGCTACCCGTCATATGACCACCTTTCCTTCATGATCAAGGCGCTGTCAAAGAAGCGGATTTTGCGTCCAAATTGCAACTTTTGGTCCAAGCTGGGCACATGAAATGAAAGGCCACAAGTGGGACATCAACAGAAGCGTTTTTAAAATTAAATCGCATTTCTACTAATTAAAACAGCGAAATTTTCAAGAGGAACCCTCATACGAAAAATTTCAGTTATGCTTTTTTCGCATAAGAGCTCCATGCTTATCTTTGAGGCCGCTGTAGAGGCTGAAGATTTTATCCGATCGAAATAATATTTTATACCGTTTACAGTGATACTAGATAGAACATTTATCCACCAGAGGCGATATAAGATTCGAAAATGCACGCTTACAAGTGTAGAAGAAGTTATTTGAGCATTTAAACATGTGTAATTTTGAAATGAGCACTCGCACGTATGTAACTTGGAGTTGCACACTTTGCTGTGTTGGTTTGTTTTAAAAATTTTATATCAAATTTTAAGGTTCGGATACTTTTCTAAATAACAATAACAGACGACTCCGCGCCGATAGGCATGCCATCATTAACCATGTTTAAATGTTCTCACTCGCGCGGGAACACCCGATCGGATCGTCGGGAACGGTATGAAAAATCCCGCAGCACGCTCGGATGTTATTT
>NW_026267346.1:243808-247370 GCF_000697945.3 Frankliniella occidentalis | reverse complement strand
TTAGATAGTTGCTTTTTACTGTTTTAAGAATATTGAAAAAATTTGACTTGACTCCTTTTTCATCCTGCGTATAACAAGTTAAGTTGACTTGACTCCTTTTGAGTTTTATGCATAAGGAGTCAAATCGACTTGACTCCTTTTGCATGTCATGCATTACAAGTTAACTATACTTAACCCCTTTTGCCAATTTTCCAATGACTTATCCCCTAATACAGAGCTGTCCAAAAGACTCAAGTTGACTTGTCCCCTACTGCCGTGCTGGGTCAAAGGAGACAAGTCCTATAACTCAGTACGTATCATGATATTCGAAAACTTCAAAGTGCCAGTAATATCCTTGATAAAAATGTATTCTATCTGCATCACAATATTCCTGGATAGTTATGTGCAAATAGTTTTTTGCGTTTCCTGAAAACCTTGGTTTTTGGACTTAGCCCCTTCTTCCGCTTCACAGCAGAGTTGTAAGTTACAACTTATTTCATTCTTAAAATAATATTAAAGGCAGTTAAGTAATGAGTTACAGAGCTGGCAGTATCTTATCAATCTGTTCTGTTTACTTTCTTATCTTCCAATCTTTCATCAGTAATTACTTAAAAGCATCTTGAATCATCTTTATGCTGAGAATATTTTAAGAATTTGATTAATTGACCCTCCCGCCCCTTCCCCCTCCCTTTCCGACATGGTGGGGTGTATAACACACAGGTTACTTATCCGCCCCAGTTAGTTGGTGTCGACAGCATGTCTTGTGTTATACACCCCAGCCGCGAGAGCCCGCGGCTCGTTGGGGTGCATAACACCCAGAAGATTATCCACCCCAGTTGGTGTGGACAAGACATCGTGTGTTATACACCCCAGCCGTGAGAGATCCGGGCTCGTTGGGGTGCATAACATCCAAGGGCCTATCCGCACCAGGCGCGTTGGGGTGCATAACGTCTAAGGGGCTATCCGCACCAATAGGTGATGGGGCGCATAACGTGTCTCTCCTTAGGGGCACCAATAGGTGTTGGGGCGTATAAAGTATCACATGCTATTCGCACCAACGCTGGGCCGTATAATAGTAGGTATCCAAAGAACCCAGCGTTTGAAACAGCCACCATGGACCAGGTGCATCCCATCAAGCCGAAAGGCTGACACCATTTTCACATCTAAATCCCACTCAAGAGGAGACATACCTTTGTGATGTGAAGGTTGGGCTCTTTCAGAAAAAGACTCATCGGTTCTAAGTTCGCCTTCCACACCAACAAAAACAATACGGCTATACTTTGTATAGCCAGTAACATCACACTTTTCACAGGCAGTTTTAGCAGTGTGCCCAACACTGCATTTGACAAAGCATCTAGCAGGGGCATCAAGAATGTAATTCCTACTTTTAACAGGATAAACTGATCCAAATATTTTAAAACCAGTTCTCTGGAGGTCTTTCAAATCATCCACAAAATCTGCAAGGTACTCATCAACACTCTCTGGTTTGCCTTCACCATAATAACACCCATAATAAATAGTGTTTTTTGACCTTGCAAACACCCTAAAATAGGCCAAAAGCTATCACGTGAACTCTTGAACAGTTCCAAGCCGTCCATATTCAGGTCAAAGACAATTTCTCCATGAACAGCTAAATATTCCTCTGTCAGCCTTTCATTAAAATTAGCAGACAGACCTTTGTACCACATAAGACCACGACCAAGATCTTTAACAACAGTTTCACGTGGAGTTTTCAAAAGAGTTTTGGATGATTTCGGCAAAGTGGGAAAAACTTTCCCAAGACCAGCCAAAAGAGCATCGACTTTTTTGAAACTGACGTCTCTTCTAGCCCAATCACGCAAAAATTCCAGAGCATAATGGCACTCTTCTTCTTTATTAGCCAAACCTTCAGCTTGTGGCTGCTGTATTTCTTCAAAGACTAGAGGGGGGTCAACATCCTGATTATCAGATTCTTCCCTATCTTGAGAAAAAGATTCCTCAATATTTTTGGGTCGATCAGTGAAGTTTCCGTGGGTAGAATGGGCAACATGATTACTCGGATGGTTTGAAAGAGCCAATCTCGGGCGGTCGGGATCTGGTGCTAGGGGTTCGTCGACTTCCTCTAACGCATTTAGTAGTGTCTTATAAGATTCCAAACGTAGTTTTTTGGATATTTCCTGGGCGTTTAAGTGATTTAGTCGCCTGCGGCCGGACTGAAGGATAGGATAACATAGTAAGTTACCGGTGAAATGGCATAACCCTAACCTCCTAACCTCTGATAACGGATGACTGTTAAAAGGAACGCATATCTCACTCAATCTCAAACACTTAAAACACTTAAAGTTTTATCTTCATTTGACATGATGTTCCACGTGGCCGGCCGATCGCAATATCACGATGAACAGAGGAGGACGGTGTACCAGGTTGTAACAGCTGATCAGATGGAATGACAGACGGGACGTACGGCAGACGGTGACGATGGGACGGCGCAGGCAACTTCCACTACTACCAACCTCTCGCCACAAATATGGACGCAAAGCTCGGTGTGGAAAATAGCTCCAATGTGGTGCTAATATTATATGTACTGATCGTGACAGGTTCACTATTAAAAAGAACACTTTATTATTAAAAATCAAAGTATGAGTACATTGTAGCGTTGGTAGCACAGTAGAGAGCGCCAAGTTCAAACGCGTTGCATCTTTCATGAAACGAAATTTACGCCTAGTCCAAGAGTCCCATGTTGCATGTAAGACCGCGAGTACACACCAAATTATGGTGGCAATAAATTCAGTGTGCGTTACAAATTATATTTTCAACACGATTTTTGTTTTGGCCTGACTGCCCTGTAGAAATGTCACAATGACGTCACTATGATGTACTGTAATTAAGTCGACGGAACGGCTGGGCAAATGCGATTTTTTACTCAATCCTTGAACTAGTAGCGGAAGACAATTATCGCAATCAATATTTGAGCGAAATAAAAAGAAGTCACTACCATGTCACTTGCAAGTCCCGCTCGGGGCACTGACCAATCCGTGACTGAATCATAGTCACTGTGACATCAAACTGACGTCATCGGGACTTGGGTGTTCTCCTTGGGTGACCTTCACCAAAACGACAGTCAATACGAATTTATAGTTTTCATTTTTAACGTTTCGATTTAAGTTTCCTTTTAAATATTTTAACGGTTAACACACGTGCAGTTATTAGGGTTAGTTCTAACGTTAACGTATAACTCACCAAGACCAACTATAACGTTATGAGCATAACGTTATCCTTCCACTTACATGTGTTCTTGTTAGAACAATAACTTTATCTTTGGGATAAAATGTTAACAGTTATATCGGTAACATTGCATACTGGTTAAAGTTTTAACGTAACACGAAATCGTAAGGGCTAACAAGTTTCGGTAACTAACGTAACATGAAAATTTAACTTCAGCCTCGTTACATTCCATAACAAACTCAAGTGGTGCGTTACGTTAAGTTACGGACCCCTGGCGCTACCGTGCATGTTGGCAGGCAGGTAGCGCCTCGGCGGCACCCCACGTAAAACCCCAGAGTACCAAGGGGCGGGGCGAGGTGCGACCCAGGCGAGCCCCCCC
>NW_026267346.1:242142-243758 GCF_000697945.3 Frankliniella occidentalis | reverse complement strand
GTAACATAGGTGCACCAATTGGTGCTCTTCCTTGACCGATTGTTATCCGCACCAACCGCCCCCTCCGGGCCCGCGTTGGTGCGAATAGCTGACTGTACCGAGACCGCACCAATTGGTGCACCAAAGGCACAAGCTGCTATCCGCCCCAACGGCCCCCTCCACAGGCTCGTTGGTGCGGATAGCAACTTGTACCATTGGTGCACCAATTGGTGAGAATTAGTAGTGTGAGCTATGTGCACCAATTGGTGCAAATAGTAGGTCTACGGAAATCCGCACCAATTGGTGCGAATATAATTAATCAAAAATTTATACTACCCTCCACTAACAGACAAGGACTATGTCCAGATCATGCACACTGGGAATGAGCATTGGGTGACATGCATCTTCCCAAAAGGTACTCAATTAATTTATTATTATTTAACGCTATCGCATTAAGCTTTATTTTAGTAACATCTAATATTTTTTACAGATTCTCCCGACAAAGCAATCATTTTCGATTCTTTGCGTAAAAATAAACTAAGCAACTTTGTACAAACTCAAGTTGCTATGATCTCACAAACAACAAAAGAGCATTTGGCAATATGCAGGAAACCTTGCCAACAACAGAAAGGTTCCTATGATTGTGCTCTGTTTGCCATTGCGAATGCAACAGAGTTTTGCTTTACTTCAAAAACGGGGTTCATTGACTTTGACCAAAGTAAAATGCGAGAGCATTGGAAGAGTTGCGTCACAGCAGGGATTTTAACCAAGTTCCCTGCTTTGAGCAGTAGACCAAAGAGAACTACTCAATATGATGACGAACAACAAGTCCAGGTATATTGTCATTGTAGATTGCCTGCATGCTTTGACACGGAGATGGTACTTTGTGATCACTGTGGTAAATGGTTCCACTACCAGTGCTATGAACTAAAAGAAGAACCAACAGGAAACTGGTTTTGTCAGCAGTGCAACCAAAATTCATTTTTTTCTTAGCTGTGGTGGGTTCTTCTTTCTGTTTTCTGACAATGTACTTCTTTTTCCTTAAACGTGTGTTTTAAAGTAAAATGAATGCCTTAGTTTGTGTAATGCATTAATTTTGTATTGGTTTGTTAGGAACAATCTCTTTTATTTGCTGTCATTTGTCATCTTCCAGCTCTTTCATTTTTAGTCACTTTTTTCTCCTGAACTTGTGTCATCATTTAATTTATGTTCATTTCCCCATTTGAGTCATGTTATTGAAAGACTTTTTAAATAAGACAGAGTTCGAATGTTCTTCCCTATTAATACGGTTTTGTCTAATTATTGTTTTTGTAGCAATATGCTCATTGCAAAATGTCATGTACTTACAAGAAAACAATGCCGAATAATCTTAGAGGGTATTTTAGCTCAATATTTTTTTTTTTACGTTTCTCTGGTAAAAAGGAGGACATTGAAATAAGTGTTTTTACTCAACTCCATTTTTTTCTATGTAAATTTTTTTTCAATCATAGCTTTCAGAAAAGTGCTTTTGTTTGGATTCGCCAATTGTTTTATTTGATCGTTTTTGTGAGGGGGGCTCGATCAATCCACGGAATATGTGATCCAAATAATTTACATTAATTTCTGAATTTTTTAAAATTTTTATCATTTCAAGCGAG
>NW_026267346.1:231167-239162 GCF_000697945.3 Frankliniella occidentalis | reverse complement strand
TAAAATAATAGGGGGGGACCTTCAAGTGAGGGGACCTACCAGAATTTACCCGTTTTTGTAGCTTTTGGAAAATATTTTTGCAAGGGGTGTTTGTTACCCAGACTGTGACTGCACTTTCGCCTCCCCAATTTCTGGAATTAAACAACTTTGGTCAATATAAACTGTTCTTCGATATTTTTTCAGAAATTACCCCTCCTAAACGACACCTCACTTAACAATGTGTATCAACAAAAAACTAAAAGTACTGTAGGCCTATAAAAATGAATAGGACAAAGGTTTAATGGACTTTAAGCGGCAAGGAAGTGGCAGTAATGATCTTAAGTGGCAAGGCTGTGGAAATTTCATTCTACAATGCTGATGCTGACACTAGGGTTCTTTCTTGTGTTATATACAGGAGCACTCTTGCGAACAAGCCTGGCAGTATCCAGGGCTCCATAACTTATCATAACAAGAATGAATGTTAGTTACTGAATGTAACTGACAGACACATGTCAAATTAAAAGTTAAAGTTATCGATTTTGAAATATGTCCAATATTAATCGTACATACTGTGGGAAAAGATTGGACGGGTCGAATAACTAACTTATTTTGAAAGGACTGCAATAAAAGTTGTGCTGTGAAGCGGAAGAAAGCAATAAGTCACTTGTCCCCCAAACTGAGATTTTTATGGCAAAATATAGTGCATGTCAGTCCGCTTCTGTCCACTAAGTGGTTTCGAGATATCCCCCACAAGGCTAGGAGATATTTGGCCTTGTAAAGGGGGCTAAGTCTACTTAACTCCTTTGGACCGATAGTTTTCATGTACCAAAAGGGGGTAAGTCGACTTATCCCCAAAGTCATCGGAATTCCAATAGAAGCAAAAGGAGTCAAGTGCACTTGACTCTTTATGATGAGTTTTTTTTTTAAGGTGATAAGTTGACTTGACCCCTTTTGCATTTTATTAAAATCATTAAAATTACAAGAATCAAGCACTGTTTTAAAAAAGTTCTGACTGGCAAACATTTTAAAAGCATTACTCATGTTGTTAATACAAATAGGATACAGAAATTGTTTAAAATGCAGGATCAAACTGTCATTTATAGTCTCATTATTATTTCTAGAAACTTTGAATTGGGATCGAGCCTGTAGCGACCAGAGTTAGCACCTTAACCTATTCTTCACACTGGCCTCGAGGAAAGCGTTGTTTCTTATAGGATTGCGCACGGTCAACACATCATGAATACAAAACTGGATCTAGATCCACACAAACTTACCCTACGGCATACTTTTCAAAGAGAATTATGAATTCTTTCCTTACAAAATGAAACTTCAAAAACACCTTCACCACTTTGCAAGCAACGAGTACAACGACAGGCTCGTCTGCTACTCTTTTCGGCACCTATCGGGTGTAAACAACATCATTCCTGCAAATAGCTGATAAGGCTTTAATGGAAGTCAGGCCTCTTCGACCAATCACAGTCTTTGGCCTTCCCTCTGCTCTGCCTGCTGCTGCTGTTAGCTGGATCCAGGTGCTGGTGGTTGTCGTTGAGGAGGAAAGATCTTTTTTTTATGTTATTGTTCGCAAAGTTAAAATATGGATGAACTATTAAGAAGGGGTAAGTTAATTTTCTGATACAAGTCTTGCCCAATACATGACTCTTGATTTTATGTGTATGGCCGACCATACTTCCACACATTTTATGTCGTTTTTCATCAAAGTTACAGATACTCCCTTGCGCCCGGCATTTGAGGGACAGCCTAGGCGTCTAGGGCGGTTTCGGCCTCCCACTAGAAATGGTAATATTTTTTTTTGTCTCGCCCATTGTTAGCTTTCAAATTGGGTCCCTAGAAGAACTTCATTTGTCATCAAAGTAGTATTTAGAATCTTGAGATGAAGGTGACCTAACCTAGCCATGGCGGAACGTTTGTGATAGAAAAAGGGGTTATGATTTTAAAAGAATTCGCTTTTAATGTTTGGTTCCTACCTCAGCATTCTTTCATTTCTTGCAATTATTGTATTCGTCAGTTGCACCGAACTTCGTACTCCTATGCTGTTAAACCTCTAACCTGTGCACATTGATAGGGCATACGCTAGTGCATAGTTTCAAGAATGTTTACTCATAATAACTCTTTTGTTTCAGTGGTAGAGGATAAAGAAAATGTATATCCCCAGCCTGTTCAACAAAGAGGTGAGGTTTCCATGCCTTGATTTTGTTTTGTTAGTTTGCTGCCGCATAATCCTGTGTTGTTTCCCTAACACTCAAATTTATCGCATTGTTACAGTACTTCGGAGCAATACCAATGCCAGCAAAAGAAAGTCGGGTGATGATGATTGCCCACTTCCAGCTAAGAATCAGCTCCAGATTTTAGTTCAGTTGCCGATCAACATTTTCAATCAATTGACACCTCGTACTGCCATTACCTCACCACAATCATCACCTCCTAGTTCGTTCATAAATTATTTTTATTAATGCAAGATGAGGCCTTACTATTGACTAGTGGATTTTAATTTTTTGTGTATTTAATCTGCAGATGATGACATACCATCAAGAGTACCTCCTTCGAACCCTCTGCCATCGCCACAATTTTCTTTTGATACAAGTTCAAGTGGTAAGAATTAGTACTTGTAGTATGCTCTCTTTGGTGTGAAAATTAGGGGTTGTTTCTATTACCAATTTAGTTGCTATATTTTCTCGGGTATAATTTTTATATTACTTAGTGATATGAGTTAAACTGTTTCTAGCATCCATAGGATTTTAATTTGTCTTTTATCTGCAGATGAGGACCTTATTCCATCAAAACTTCCCTCAATTCCTTATCAAGGATCTTTTGATGAATCTAGTAAGTAACTGTAGTTGAAATATGCTATCTTTCCTTGTAATAAGACTTCTCTTAATAATTATTAATTTTTATTTTTCAGATACAGATAGGCAAAAGGGAGAGGAGAGCGACAGAGAGAAGGACAATGAGCAGGCTGCGCAAGAGGGTGACTCAAGACATGGTGACCATTCTTCACCAAGACTTTCTTCTTTGCATTCACCTCCACCCTCACCTCCACCTCCAGGATCTTCTGTTGAATCTGGTTAGCAACCGTATTTATAATATGGTATCTTTCTTTGTAATAAGACTTCTCTTTATAATTTATATTTGTTTTTCTGATAAAGATGAGGGTGAGGAGAGTGAGAGAGAGGAGGAGGATAATGAGCAGACTGTGCAAGAGGGTGACGCAAGACGTGATGACCATTCTCCACGAAGACTTCCTTCCTTTCCTTCACCGCCACCTTCACCTCCACCTCCAGGATCTTCTGATGAATCTAGTAAGCAACCGTATTAAAAATATAGTATTGTTGATGCTGTTTTTTTCCTTGTGAAAAGACTTCTCTTAATAATTTACTTTTGTTTTTCAGATAAAGATAGGGAAACAGGAGAGGAGAGTGAGAGCGAGGAGGAGGAGGAGGATGGTGAGCGGGATGAGCATGAGGATGACACAAGAGGTGATGACCATACTTCACCACGACTTTCTCCAGTGCGCTCACCTTCACCTCCACCTTCAGGGTCTTTTAATGAATCTGGTTAGCAACCGTATTGAAAATGTGCTATCTGTACTTGTAGATAGGCTTCTCTTTTTATAGTGTTAATAATTTATTATTTTTCAGGTGAAGGTGGGAGAGAGGAGAGTGAGAGAGAGGAGGCAGATGATGAGCAAGATGATCAAGAGGATGAAGCAAGGCCTAAAAAGAGGGTGAAGAGGCAGCCTTTACGGCAAAATACTTCTCAAATAAGACTCTCTCGAAAAATTGCACGGAACAAGGGCCAGGAGTACACCACAGCCACAGGCAAAACAGTCAGAGAAAAAGTGGCAGAGCGTCTGGTGGACTGCAGAAACAACTGTGCTGAGAAAATTCCAATTGAAGTTGCTGAGGACCTGTGTGATAGTGTGTGGAAAAACCTAGGGGACGCCACTGCTCGCCGAAGGTACATTGCTGGGCAAATAAACAGGGTACCTAAAAAGTCCCAAAGAATTAATCTTGCAGCATCATCTAGAAAAAAAAGAGAATTTTCCTATGAGTATTTTGCCTGCCTCAATGGCAGTAACATTAAGGTCTGTAAAGGTTGCTTCATGAAAATTTATCAAATCTCTAAAAAAGCTATTGAAATTATTCACAAATTAAAAATTGCAAATACTGCAGGCTTGCCTAAAAAAGATGAAAGGGGATCTACCAGTAATGGTTTGGAAGAAAATAGATTACAGGAGGTTATTGATCATATTAATTCATTCCCCAAGTACCAATCCCACTACTGTAGACAGAGAACAGAGAGTAAGTTTTTGGCCAGCAATCTTACTGAAAAAACAATGTATGAAGAGTATTGTAAGATGGTAGAAAAAAAAGAAGTGGATTTGCAACCAGTGTCTCGATGGGTGTACTCTAGAGAAGTACATAAACTTGGGTTGAAGTTCAAGGCATTGCATGCTGATACATGTCACCGTTGTGATACGCTTGAAGCTGCTGTTAAGTATTCTAAAACTGACGAAGAAAGAGAAGAAAACAAACAACAGCAGACACTGCACCACCTTAAAGCAGAAGCAGCTATAGAGCAAAAGAAAGCTGATAAAGCAAAGGCCAAAGAAAATGTAACTGTTGAGACTATCACATTTGACCTTCAGCAATGCTTGCCAACACCAAGCTTGTCAACTTCAATAATATTTTATCTCCGGCAGCTTTGGGTCTACAATCTTACAATACACATCATGTCAACAGGCCACAGCATCCACAATATGTGGCATGAAGCTGAAGGTGGAAGAGGTGCCAACCAGGTGGGTTCGGCCCTTTTTAAGTACATCCTCTCTCTCCCTGATGAAGTTGAACATCTCATTATGTGGTCAGACACCTGTGGGGGGCAAAATAAGAACTCAATAATAAATTCAGCGTTGGTCACTGCTTTAAGTAGGAAGAAAACCTTAAAAGTGATAGACCAGAAGTTTCTTGTCCCAGGACACACACATCTGGAATGTGATGGTGATCATGCTGTCATCGAGAACAAAAAGAGGCAAGCCCCTGAGATCCATGTGCCCAGGGATTGGTACAATCTTGTCAGGAATGCCAGTAAGAAGTTCTCGGTTCAGCTATTAAAAGAGCACCAGCTAGATTTCAAAGCTTTGCATACTGGCAAAACTAGTCCTCTTGTGAAAAGGAAAGTCACTACCACAAAGATCAAATTTGTGTGGAAAGATGTTGTTTGGATCAGGCACAGAAGAAACCTTGACCCTGGTGTTGTCGCCTTCAAGAAAACTCTAAATGAAGATGATGACTTTGAGTATTTAAACCTGAGGAGGAGGAAGAAAGGAGAGTTTGTGTTAGCACCAAAGAAAGCCTACAGTGGACCTAAGCCAATTGGCTCTAAGAAGAAAAAAGACCTGTTATCTATGCTTCACCTCCTGGACCCAGATTGCCACTCATTCTACCATTCACTTCCTTCTGATGATGCTGTGCCTGAGGATCGGGATCCTGACCTCCTTCCTTCCTCGGATGAAGAAGACAGTGAAGAGGAATAGGGTAGTTTTGCAGTTTTTAGTGTCATGGGAAAAAGAAGTGCAATAATGTTGTATAATTTTAAAATCTTTTTTATATCTTGACTTTCTTCCACATCTCTGAAATATAAGTCTGATTGTTATGACTATGTTGGCAGAAAGAAGATTTTTAATTGTGTTTTTTTTTGTCTGAAGTATTTTTAGTAAAAGTCTCATCATTTTGTGATATTAGTTTGATAACTTGAGAGTTCTATGTTGGGATTGCTCTACCCAAGAATATCCAAGTATTTGTTTTCCTATTATTTTTGTTTCAAATTTTTGTTTTATTCAGTGACTCTCTCCAGACTGAAAAGTAAGTCTGATTGTTATTGCTGCTGGCAGAAAGAAGATTCTTTATTATTTTTGACTATCTGAACTATTTTAAGTAAGCAAGTGTGACTGTCGTTTTGTGACATGTTTTATTAACTTGAGTGTCCTAGGTGGGATTGCTCTCAAACCAAAAGTATTTTTACGCATTTGTTTTCCTGTTATTTTTCTGTTTAAAATTTTGTTCTCTATTTAAGTGACGTTCTGCTTCCGTATTCTGGTTTAAGTTCTCTCTAACACTCAAAGTTTAGTGATGGTTACTGCGGGCAGAAGGATATTTTTTATTTTTATCCATTAGATGTTTTATTAAATTTGACTATCTTAGGTGGGACTGTTCCAACTCTCTCAAACCAAAGTACTTTTATATGTTATTGTTTGTTTCTTGTTATTCTCTAGGAATTGCAATTTATTCCTGCGTTTATTAATGATGTAAAGAAGGGACAAAAATAGAAACAGTTGATTTTGTGACTAAGATTTTTTATTGGAAGAAGTATTGTCAAGTTTAATATTCTCACTCTGACATTAAGTTAAAAGTTTATAAAGTTACCAACCTATGAGAATTTGATTTAGTTATTTTCATCAAGTAACATTCACTCAATACGGACAAGTCTGATTTTAAAAGGACAAATGTTACAACATATTTATAAACTTCACATTTCACGAATCTTTAAAGTCTGAAGCACGAACATTTAAAAGAAATCACACACAGAAACTACTTGCCAACTAAAGTTCATGACCCACACTGTGCACTGTATTAGTACTCACCAGACACTAGCTTGATTGTAATGACATAAGAATATTGAACTCCAAGCTCTTGGGAACAACACAAACCTTTTTGGCTTTTAATTTAAAGAGAGCGAAACTGTTACAATGTGAAGTTTTATAAACCAATTTGTTGTGATATCAGCCCTTGAGGTGGATCCATAACAGACTCATCAGACATCACACAGTTTCGAAACTACAAAACTACTAACAAATGTGTGATGTGTCTTATGTGGAAAGGAATAACCAAATCAATCCCTTTTTGCAATAGTCACCATGGTTTGTTTTCTTCAACTGCAGAAATATCAATAATGGAAAAATATTTTTGGTTTTAGCAGACTGTGAATCTGCTTTAAGAGCTTGTTGGGTTTATATCAGTCATCAAAAAGGAAAACAATGACAAGATGGGGTTAATGTTCCACCACTACCTGAAAGTTTGAAGTAGAATAATAATAATTTTGCTTGTCAACTTATTCTGACTGTCCTCCAAACGAAAAAGGAGGTTGTGGGTTATCATTGATGGTTTATTCTCTTAAACATAGTAATTGAAAAGTAAGAATAAGTGACCCGTAGCCTGTGTCTCCGACTTTGACCTGACATTCTATCGTCTGCTGCCTGCATTTTGCATATTTTTTTCAATTTGTTTACACTACCCCTACTAACAGAGATTTGTCACAAAACGTCAGATTGACGTATTAGTGATGTGAAAATGACGTTTTGGGGTCCAAAAAGATGTCATAGTGATGCGAATTTTCATCATTTTGACGTTTTGTGACCAATCTCTGTTGGTAGGGTACTCCAGGCTATGAAAAATTGAGCCTTCTCTTCCTCAACTCCAGTTCGGTAGGTTCGATAGCTGTTCAGCTGTTATTTTGAAGCATGCTTTGACGAAAGTTATTGTCTCTTAGGTGCGGGAACTAATTTCGGTGTAACATTATGAGTGAATGATGGAATGACAAGCTTTAATGTGTTTGCCGAATGAATCTTCGACGCAGATACCAGTAAAGTTCGCTCGCCATGGGCATGAACTGTGTTTGTTTCGGACAACAGCAGTACTGTTTTGTGAAGTGCAATGCTAACCTAGTCTTCTTGTGCTTGTGCCTTGCGAGTTTTGTTTTTGCACAATACTCACACTGTGTGCAGCTTCTTCAAAACATCCCGTATGTGAGTAATTTCTTCTTTCAAACGCTTATAACAGCCTGCAGAGTAAATTTCTGTTCCTTACTATTACTTCATAATGATTCAACATCAAGTTACAATTTCTTTATTTTGATTCATTCTGACCATTAATTTTAGATAGTTGCTTTTTACTGTTTTAAGAATATTGAAAAAATTTGACTTGACTCCTTTTTCATCCT
>NW_026267346.1:224763-229397 GCF_000697945.3 Frankliniella occidentalis | reverse complement strand
CTACATTTTTGGAAAGGGGAAAGATCAAGGAATATTATTCCGTACAAAAAAGCAGTCATTTCGAACAGTACAGGGAAGAAGGACGAATTCCGTGAATGAAAACTTCTGCAAAATGGACGAAAGTGATTCAGGTTGGTCACCTCGCGATTTGTTCGTCGGTTTACTTTCCTCAAAGCATTCGTTCTTTTCTCGTGTCGTGAATTCTTGAATTCAGAGGTTTAAATTTTTCAGAGGTGCGAAGTCCAGCGGCCAAGAGGATCAAGAACTTGGATGATAACTTCCTCAAAGTGTCAAATCTTCCTGACAGATTTATGGAGGTAACGTAGGGAGGCGCGAAGCAGTAACTTCTATCGTCTTTTTTGCTAATCTAACAGCAATAGTGACAGTTCTTTTCTTGTTTCTAGAACACATTTCGTCTTTTTCTTGAAAAGTACCGTTTGAAGAAGGGTATATACCCAAATGAACAGCGTACAATCGTCAAGTGTGAGAAATATCTGAAAGATGGATATGTGCGTGTTGAGGTAAGAAAATTTGTGACATTCTTTTATGATTAATTATATTCGCACCAATTGGTGCGGATTTCCGTAGACCTACTATTCGCACCAATTGGTGCACATAGCTCGCTCTATTAATTTCCACCAATTGGTGCACCAATGGTACAAGTTGCTATCCGCACCAACGAGCCTGTGGAGGGGGTGGTTGGTGCGGATAGCAACTTGTACCATTGGTGCACCAATTGGTGCGGCCTTAGTACAGTCAGCTATTCGCACCAACGGGGTCCTGGAGGGGGTGGTTGGTGCGGATAGTAGTCGGTAAGGGGAGCGCACCAATTGGTGCACCTTTGTTACTAACCGCTATTCGCACCAACGGGCATCAACGGGTCTCAAGCGCCGGTGCAGAGTGCCGCAGATTAAAAATCTAAGGAGGGATCAGGATCACAATTTCTTGCCCCCTCATGTCTTTGTCAAAAAAGTACAAGAATGTTGGACTTGAAGAAAACTGCAGGGGGAGTCGAACCATCGATACTCCGCCCTACGTGCGGATGCGGTACCCTAGCGCTACGGAGGCAGCTGGAGGAGTGTCATACGACAAGTCTACTTGTCAGACAAGAACAGATTGGTGCAAATAGCAAATCCAATGCAAACTGACGAGAAGACGCTATGTGCACCAATACGGGGAAAATTGAAAGTAAGAATGCACACATTGGGATTAAAAAGAGGGGAGGGAAGGGTTACTAGAAATACTGCAGGCGTTTAGGTAGGGAGGGTCTACTCTGTTTGGCTAGGATGACTGGTTTGAAAAAGCATGAATGCTTATCACTTATGGATTCAGACTATTCGCCCCAGGTGTTAAAACTTGTTTTAAGCGTCGACCAATGCAGAATTCTGCATAAAGAATTCAGAATTCTGCATAAAGAATGCAGAATTCTGCATAAAGAAATAAGTTGACAAATGTCATTGTCGAGCAAGTCCACACAAACGACTCGTAGTACCAGGGTAGTAACTAAAACTAAGGCAAAATTTTAATGACAGTTTGTCATTATCCAATGATAAAAGCACATGATTTTCAAAACTGAAAAAAAAGTTTAATAAGATTTACGCTGCTCACCTTGTGTGACAATTTTGAAACACAAAAGCCTTTAACTATTAAATAATAGAAAAACAATTGCCAGATGGACTGTCAGCCTGGCAGGGGATCAAAGGGAAGGGTTTTGATAAGTTAAGAGCTCAAATAAAATTACAATATGGATTACGATCTGTATTTCTGATAGAAACCAATAAATTTAGAGTATATATACACAATGAATGATGTCCACTAACTTCCACAAACAGAAATACAAAAGTTAAGAAATTCTATTACAGTTGTCTAGGGTTTCCACTCTGCACAACGAAGGTTGACCCCTCTAAACAGATACTCAAGTTCTTAAGGAGGGTGCGCTAAAAATTAAACAGAAAGGATCTAAAAATAAACATTTAGAAGTAAACAAGACCCCAAACATACAAAGAACAGCTTCAGAATAGAGAAGAAAAAACCAAACAGTTTCCACCAGACCAGAAATAAAAATTGACTAGGAATATAGTCAAAAACTTATGAAATTACTTTTACAATTTTACAGAGATACTTTACTATAGCAATAGCATGCTTCAATAGATCACAAAGCATCAACAGACGAATTCGCCTCTTTAAAATAAATCAACAAGGTGAAAGGTCACCTTTCATTTCTCTTAAAAAGTATAGATATAAAAATGGTGCAATGACTAAATGACAACTAAGGTTTGGTCGGTGTGAATGGATTTTTCCTCTTCACGCTCCGACCAGCCCGAGTTGTGACATTGTTCTGATCGGACACAGATGGGGCAGGCTCAATTGCATCCCATTCTTTTGGAGAAGGTCTTTTGTTATTTTTGGGTTTATCAAACTTTCCTGAAAGAGGACAGTAAGAAAGAGAGCTCAGCTGGTAGTGCAAATGTATAAATTTTAAGATGTACACATCTGTTTTAAGTTTTAATACCTTTGCATGACAGGCACAACCTGGGCTTGCCATACCCTTCGCCAGCATCAGATGCTGTTGAGCACGTGTCCATGGCATGGACAGGCTTGTGACATTTAACACAGGAATGGGAAGGCTGACCAGTTCGGCAAGTGCAGCAAGAACTGCTAGCAGGGTTCTCAATCAGAACCTCCGCTGTTGCACTACTATTCCCTGAAATTTGAAAACAAGTAAGAATATTAAAGAGAGAACACTTTCAACGATGTAAGAAAGAGACGAAGTTGCAATGCAATCATCACGAACATGATGACACTTCTTTAGCATATGACTCACCATACAAAACTCATTTTGCAATTTGAGGAACAGAAAAACCAATGCAATAGTCAAACAAATGTTGATAATTTCACCGGATGAGCGAATCTAATTTTTAAAAACTATACCTCTGTACAGGATAACAAAAGGTCTCATTGCAAAACTAGATGGAAACATCTACATTTGGATGACCATTGCAGTGATTTAACAAACACTGAAACCAAATCAAGAATTCACAATTAGTGCTCATGTGCCAACCCACACAAATACAATGCGCCAAAAGCCAGCCAAACATGCTACACCCAATAGCTTACTACTTTGGAGAGACCCTACTGATTCTCGTCTCATCCATAAATACCTGCACTGAACAGAACACTTGAAACATTATTGTTGACACACACTGGAAAAAACTACCAATTCAAAATAAATAAAATAATTCTAATGATAAATCTTAACTTTGAGCCTTGAATAGAGCACAAAACAAAGAAAGTAGTTGTATTTCATTTCACCATCGTAAAAATCAAAATCATTATTTCTCAACTTTAGATTGAGGATGTTTATCCAAGGTGTGTCAACAAAAAAATTCTTATGGTATAAATTTGTATGACATTGAAAATATTACCTTGAACTATAGACCTAATTTTAAACATATGTTTGCAAACTAGACCATTTGTAGTATAGTCTAAACAAGTACAACTTTGAGTTGTAACTTCATAAATGTCATCTCTATTGCTCTGAGAATGACATGTCCACTGATCTTCAGCAATTTTCTGTACATCACTATCCTTTATTTTGGCACCTCTTGCCTCCCGCCCCTTCACACTGGTTTCAAAGAGGCTTGGAAACGCTCCTCCTAGATTACCAAAAAAGACTTAGGTATTCAAAAATAATTTTTAAAAACATCAATCATAATTAAAAGTTGGGATGTTACTAGGTTTCTGAGATCTTTTGCTTCTTTGGTCCGTAGTAGGGAATTTAATCATTGTAGTTTTTGTTGAACCTCTCGGCCGACCTTTTGGTTTACTAACAAGCAATTTAACCCCACTCATTGCCTGCTTTACATCACTTTGACTTTGAGATGCTGAAAGCAAAAGAAAACATTTGAAGATTTGCTGGGTGTTGCCCTATTACTATTTTCGAGTTGGTAGGAACTGCAGTTTTAAAAAACTAGTCATGCAAATAAGGAACTTATAACAGAAGAATAAAAAAATACTCAGGCTAGTCATGAAAAACTGACGCACCCATCAAAGCAAGTAATTGGTGTGATTCAATTGACAGTTGGTGCAAAAGAGGAACAAACTTACCAGGATACATTTTAGCAGTCCTGAAAAAATTACACAGGCGAGGGGTAGAATCGCATGCATAATATGGGCGACCGACAAATTTTGGTTTGGAGTTGGGGCCCGCAATATATCTGTGTAGGCAAAGAAATAAGGGTACATTTCCAGTTTTTATTAAGCATTCTATAATTGGCTGAGCTTGCGAAGCCTTTGCTGTGATGTGGGGTGCAGAGAACTCTTTGGTCGTGTGTCTGTCTGTATGTCTGTCTGTCTGTCTGTACTGGCCCACGTTTCTCTCAGACGGTAACTTCAATTGACTTCAAACTGCGCACGAAGCTTCAGTATAAGTCGAGACGTAATGAGTTTAGTTTAGAAGTTGGATATTAGATGTTTGAAATAAACGATCGTTTAATTTGAATTCGTACTTTGGTGGCGGTAGGTTGGTAGCACGGCGCTCGAAGGGAGGGGGGGCGCAAGTGGCTCCTGTGCGCTCACCTGAAGACTTTGATACCTTCTCAGCAGTTATTAAAATGTCAGATAGTCAAACCGAG
>NW_026267346.1:216699-220787 GCF_000697945.3 Frankliniella occidentalis | reverse complement strand
ACTATTACTATATTCCTTTAACCGTTACATTTGAAAATTTTAGCACACTAACGACTAAAGCTCAGCCACTACGGGCTGCTGCACGTACTCCTACGTATAAAGAACTACGAGAGTCTTACCGTCTTGATGGTTTAGGTGGCCGACACCTACACAATGGAGTTTCCTCACATGGAGACTGGGGTGGCAGCTCCAATGATTTAGTTGGTGTGGGTTGTGTGCCTGGAGATTTGGGAACTTGATCCGATGATTTAGTTGGTGTGGATTGTGTGTGTGTGCTTCTTTCTAGAGCTTCAGCTATCTGACTTAGACTGTTATCGTCATAATCATCATCGAAAAAATGTGCTGCGAAGGAAAAAGAGAAAAATCAGTGGAATGATACAGCACTAATAGCTAGGAAGTGTTCAAAATGTGCTCAAAATGTTTTCTGGGAGTAGCTGTATCACTGTGCAAAGGCACCTCCTTTTCTTTAGTGTTACTACCACTACTTTCATTATCATTATCCATTGCTAGAACCAACTCAGAAAGTCTGTTGGCACCACCATCCTCGCTAGCACCATCTAAGAAATAAAATGCAACATAAAAATATGATGAGCATTTTCTCAAGCCACTGCGTGTATAAGGAATCCAGTAATATACATAAAACATGAAACGAAAGGAAAGAAAGCAATCAAACAGTTCTTACCATGAGTTAAAATAAAATCAGAAAATTCTAAACCAATATCAGTACTTGGAGTGGCAGGAGTTTTGGGGGTGTCAAAATCTGAAGTCAAAATCAAGTTAAATCATTAATAGAGTTGGGTAAACAATTGAATTTTGATTGATTTATGGAAATTAATAAGCTGCTTATTACCATCTTCTTCGACCTTGATATAAACATCTCTAACTTCTGTGTCACAAAGTTCGTCATCAGAGTCTGGAAAAGAAGTGTACACGGTAAAGAAAGTCATACAAAAAAAAAGCATACTCTGACACAGTATACAAGATAGAACCTTATTGTACTGAGGCATAACTCACCAAGCACTATCACAGGGATTCCATTCTCCTCTGTCTCTTGAGAAGTGTGTTGTGCTTGTGGTGTCTCATTTTGCTTAGCATTCTCATCAGGAGTTGAGTCAGAAATTTTGATGTGCTCCATCTCTGTCTCTTGGGCAGTGTGTTGAGCTTGTGATGTCACTTTTGGCTGTGTATTCTCGCCAGGATTGACAGATGTATCCTTGCACGGCATATCCAAGACTTCTACAACACAAGAATCCAGAGCATAACTGGTCTCACTGGCCCCTTCTGGAAAATTTAACCACTGTGCTCTTGACATTGTTTCCTAACTAAACTTTAGAAAAAGAAAAGAAACACTTACTTGGCTTTTCCAGGAGCACAACCTCCTTCCCTTCTGCCCATAATTTGAACAGCTCTTTGAGCACCAAAGAGCGTTCATGAAATTGTGCTGAACCACATTCAGCAAGCAGAGAGCTGATGAGCCTGCACGTGTCATTAGCAGCATTATATTTTTCACGTGAGGTCTTCGGCACAGTGACAGGAAGAATTTTCTTCTTCACTAACCCAGGCGCAATTGCAACATCACAAAGCCTTTTCTTTCTAAACATAGGGGCGATTTCCCCCAGATGATAAGGCTTCTCTCCTAAATCGTTGAGATATAGGTAAACACTTATGAGATACAGTTTAAAACAAACTCAGAATTTAGATTAAGAAATATTGTGATATAAATACCCTGCATTCGTCTGCACTGGAAGATGTGCCGACAAGGGAGGTCATAGCTCATAAAATGTGGACAGCCACATTCAGAAGTGGAACCCTCATACTCCACTATCTCCTCGTCTGAAGGCACTTTCTGTAGCTCATTAATTAGAAGATCAGATGCAAATCTTGTAAGGTCATTCAACATGGCATTTACAATGGGATCAGAAATAGCAGTTGTAAGGTATGCCACTTTAAAAGATGCAGTTGTTTCTCTGAAGTACACATCTTCTTCTTTATTAGTAAAAATATTGAGAAGGCCTTCAACAGCATCCGCCAACGTGGATTTAGAATTAAGAATCTGTAACATAAATTAGGTGAGAAGAGCGCATGATAGAGGAGAGAAATAAGCTTACAGCAATGATCTGAACATACCATCTTAATCTTCGAATTATGGTTTTCAACCCGATTGGTGGTAGTGTTCCCCAAATTGATACTATGCTGCTTGTCTCTGAAAGACCAGGCTTGAGGGCAATCTAGCCAATTTTCTTTCATGTACTCGTAAAAGTCGACAGACGCAGCCTTTTCCAGTTGAGAGCAGAGGGCCTTAAACCGAGCATCTGTTCGAACATACTTAAGTTCATCTACAATTTCTTTCACTTCAGTAGTCTCCTTAGAGGACTTTTCCTTCAAAGTCCTCCCGACATGGAAGATGCACAGCTGGATGTGAACGTCAGGGAAAACTTCTTGTATGGCCCCAATCTCTGAGGGATCCTTGTCAATCACTATGGTCTTCACACCCATGGCCACATCTTCGCCAATGCTTTGACGAAAGGAAGATAATACATCTGCAACTGTGACTAACTGCTCATTGGCTACAAATGCATAACCAGCCGCCCTCCCATTGCCCTCCCCATCCATAACCATCAGGACGCAGACCGGCATCCTGTTCTTGTTCACTTTGTGTGAATGGTCGAGCAGTATCACTCTGCCATACTGGGCAACATTTTTCCTCATTCCCGAAGTTTGAAAAAAGACATACTTCAAATTCTCTTCATCATCTGTGCCAATAAAAATCGAAGCACCATCATCAGCTTCCTTTAAATTTTGAAGAACGGTGGCGAGTCTTTCTTCTTCAGAGAGACCTCCATGTTTTTCTTTATTCCATCGAGCACTAAAGAAACAAATTCATTACACACACATCCCGTGTTTAACCGAATGAAAACTGTACACAACAACTTACCGGTAGTTGGCCAAGTCTCTGGCAGTCACTGACCCAGTAAGACCTCTGAGGATATTCCTAACAACAGAGGGTTTAACACCACCTTCAAATAGTAATTTGACTTTCTCCTGGGCATCAGAGGTCAGGTCACGTTTCTCAGGTAATTGGTTAAACACTCTTTCGTCACATTCATGGTTGTGCTCTGGCACAAATTCTTTGATGAAAAGTTGGTTCCTGCCCTTGGCACTAAGGTAGAGAAATGCTGGACACCCAATTTTGTGCGATCTGAAAAAAGAAATCATTTAGAGGAATCGTCGAATGAAACAGTGGCTGGCAACAAGTAGTACTGAGGTTATGGTCTTAGGGTTAGAAGTCAGAACCTAAGCACTAAACACGCTATAACACCCTTAAACCATTTGTACTTACTCTTGTCTGGGTCTGTCCCCTTTTCCTGTGCCGATTCGCTTCTCTTGATTAGGAAGAACGCCTAACTTGCATGAAAAGTTCACATAACGGTACTTCAATTTCTCGTCGAAAAGATCGGTTCGGCCTTTAGATCTTAAAAGCGCATTAGCATGTTCAACAGAAGTAGACCTGCCCCTCACCCACACCATGAAGTTCTCATTTTCATATTTCTCTTGTGCTTGCTCAAATTCTTCGAAAGAATTAAAAACCTTGTTCAAATGCAAGGTAGCCATGGTAAGATAGGCCACTAATTTTGGAAAATGACATAGTATCTCAACCTCGACCGGCGGATTAGCGCGGGAAAACGAAACTCAGAGCGATGAAAAACAAACGTCAGGCAGATATTCGATGAGACCACAATCTGACCGGAACAGGGCGAGTATCATCCAATACCAGCATCCGGTTACGACATTTTAACAGTTTCACACAACACCATTGATATTTTCTCGAAATAAGTTAGGTTTGGGGCGAATAGTCAATCCTAAAAAACACTTAAAACAGTTTTACACCTTTATTTAGGTTGAGTTGTCTGTTTTTTTGACCTGTTATGTTTCATTGGTGCGTACTTGACAGACAAGAACAGATTAGTGCGAATAGCAAATCCTATGCGGATTGCACCAATTGGTGCAAACCGGCAAGAAGACGTTATGCGCACCAATTGGGGAAAAATTGGGGGGATTGGTGCGAATAGGGGACAGTACTCTTCATG
>NW_026267346.1:204156-209729 GCF_000697945.3 Frankliniella occidentalis | reverse complement strand
AACGACTGAACACCATTATTTTGTATTCCAATGAAAAATTTGTAAAATTGCAATTTGCTAAAAGTTATCAAATTTTTGGTACAATCCCAGATTCGGATTCCTCTTGCAAAATTAAAAAGGAAATGTCTTATGCTCAGAGCCGATCAGAGTCGGAATGGCAAAGTTAATAGAACCCAAAGGGGTAAAAAGTGTTCCAAAACGACCAAATTGTCAATTTGGAGAAGAATAACTCCAAATTGAACGTTCGAAGGGTGCATTTTGTTCGTCTCGGCGAGGTACGGCCCTGAAAACTGCCGTCAGAATTGACCTCCGACGCACCGTTTGGCCGCCAGAGGCGATTTAACACCTTATTGAACATTTGAACATAACTCTGCCATTTCGATTCGGGTCATCTTTGGGCATAAAACATTTTCGTTTTCTTTTGTCGAGATGAACCCGAAACAATAGTTACCCTTGCACATTTCTCCCAAACCACTACCCCCGCCCCCTCGAGCTTACGTAAGTAAACACGTAAACCATTCCAAATATCACTTTCGTTATCTCATCGGACACTCGCGAAACTTCGCTGGCTAAGTTCCGCAACTCTAAAACTAAAACTAAAACACTCGGTTTGACTATCTGACATTTTTGGCTGAGTGAAAACTAAAATATAGTATACTCTAATGTACTATACTATACGAGAGAACGAAGCCACCATGTAGAGACGAAAAGTTTGGTAAACAGGTTGCTGCCAACCTAACAGTGAATACAAAAAAAAATGTGTTGAAACAAATGCAGTTTTATTCGTCTGAGTTTGCTCAACTAACGCTAACACTTCATCTAAAGGTTTAGTCAAAGCCCTTTTAAAGTGATTGGTTCAGTTTTGAGGAGATTTAAAATATTTAGATTTTTCAAATAAAATTTCCATTTTGATGTGTTGGTACATTTCGTTCTGCGGGGTCGAGTACCGGCGTCTGCTAGCATTTCAAATGCATTTTAGCAGTTTGAAGGGAAATTACATGAAGTGAAGATTTAATTAACGAGGAAAATAAGAATAAGAAGTAAGAATAATGTACAAGTTACGACGTCACTGAACAACCTAATTCAAGTGATCATGTTAGGTTTGGTAGGAGACTGTTGAAATACAAACTGTCAGTTTGTTAGGAAGTAGTAGACATTCATGTAGCGTTTGATTTTGAACCTTTTCAGTTGTTAATCTAAATGACATGTGGATAACGATAATTTGCAAGATGCCATTGTGATAGATTAATAGTGACATTTTATTTTGAGTAAAACGTGATCACGTTTTAGTTGATCGAGGTTTAAACCAGATTCAAGATTCACATTCGTGACAGTAATTCATTCAGTATAAATTTCCCTTTTATGCAGTCACAAGCTGACAGTTGTTGACATACAATGTGGTTTGTCGTTATGTTATAGGTTTTGGTTTTTTGATTACGTTGATCAATGACATCTAGCATTGAGTTATCCAATTAAAGTTTGTGTTTCATTCTGAATTTTAATTTGCATCAATGAATTCACCCTTTTATGAAGAAACAAAAATTATAAGGAATTTCAATAGCCTTATTTTGGGGAAGGATCTTCAAGAACAAGAACATACGATATATGTCAGACTTGATTTACAGTTGCTTATTTTTGATTAGAATCCATTAAATTTTCTGCATCGTGCATTATGAATCTTAATTGACATCCAGCGAATTCACCCTTTTATTTACACTATCGTTTCTGATTTTCTGTATAGAGTTAGGTTTTGTTAGTTTGGGTTTGCTCCATTTTCCTTTTACATTTACTGTATCGTTTCTGATTTTCTGTATTGAGTTAGGTTTTGTTAGTTTAGGTTTGCTCCATTTTCCTTTTACATTTACTGTATCGTTTCTGATTTTTTGTATTGAGTTAGGTTTTGTTAGTTTAGGTTTGCTCCATTTTCCTTTTACATTTACTGATCGTTTCTGATTTTCTGTATCAAAGGTTTTGTTAGTTTAGGTTTGCGTCATTTTTCTTCTTCATTTACTGTATCGTTTCTGATTTTCTGTATTGGGTTAGGTTTTGTTTGTTTAGGTTTGCTTCATTTTTCTTTTATATTTACTTTATTATTTTTGATTTTCCGTCTTGACCTTTTACTGAGTTATTCCAAAGTATTTAAAATGCTTCTGACAATGGATGTCAAAATTACATTGAGAGTGAGGTCAATGACAAGATGTGGCCATGCATGGACATGAGCCCACTATAACTTTGCTATAATGTCACAATGAAAAAAAAATTCTTTGGTAAATGACATGCTTTGCTAAGGTGTCCAATCCAATTTGATCACATCTATCCCAGTCCAGAAATCCCATGCGGGTTTCCATGATGCATGGAACGTCATGGAACGTCATGGAATGAACCAACCACATGGGAAGCGACTTTCCATGTATTTTTTGCCGCTTTTCCATGAGACAGATTTCCATGGGGAAATGTCTTCCTTGAATAACCGCTCCCATGGGGGAATGCTTTCCTTGAAGAACCGATCCCATGGGGGAAATGTGTGTGTCCATGGGGAGGGGAGACTAGACTCCATGAGTGATACCGGGTGTCGGGGAGAATACGCGGCAGCTCGAAGGGTTGCCGACGCACTGGCTTGCAGGCGCCGAGGGCGAGCGGTAGGGGTGGCGGGAGGAGACCGGGGAGACCGGCGCCCCCCGCCACATCCACCGCTTGCCCTCGGCGCCTGCAAGCCAGTGCGTCGGCAACCCTTGTTCCATGGGGCAGACGTATATCCCTTGACAGGTACATTCGTGTCTTTTGCGTGTACATCGACTGAACCACAACCAAGGAACTTGAGCGACCGAAGTGCTGGTTCGACTACACGAGCATGTCAGTAATCACGTTCTGACCGCCTGAGAGCCGTTGGGTAGGCCACCATCCCAACACGCTTGCTCGGCGGGATTGCCTAGCCTAGCCTCGCGGGGGCTAAGTGACACAAAGGGATGGTTAAGTCGTGAACAAATTGACCGGATATTAGGCTTTAACTAAGAAAATGATAAAACAGAACTGATTGAAACGATTAAGCTGTATTAATAAGCTTTGCCCTTAAGTCAGTAACATAAGATACAACTGATGTACTTGTTAGAAAAATAAAAGGCACAAAAAATTGTAGAAAAATAAATGGCAGAACAAATTGTAGAAAAATTAAAGGCACAAATTATGTACCTCAAGAGCAGATTTAAAAAGGAAGAGATGAGAAACTATTTAGAGCTACCAGTAGAGTCAGAACCGGAGAGAAATTGAGCAGGGGAGCCAGATCGAGCAGGGGAGACAGATAGCGATGAACAGTCAGATCCTGAAGATTCAGATCCAGAAGTTGCTGCCACCTTGGACTGCTTTAGCCTTGCAGCTGCAGCAACCTTTGACCTTTCTTGTTTTGCAGCCGCTGCTGCTTCTGCCGCCTTCTTTTCTTCCTTTAAACGTTCCGCTTTCTGAAAAGAATAAAGGAAAGTAAGAATTCAAACCATACACCATACATGACTAGGAATAGAAAATAAACAATTAGAAACATACCGCTGCTTCTTTCAATTTGTCTCGAATGACTGATCTGCCTCCCTTCTCCACTGAAAGCTGAAGAAAATCCTTGTTGTGGGACCCACTTTTCTGTGAAGTTTTGGCGCGATATACACCTGTGGGGAAAGAAATAAAAAAACTGAATATGCTGATTTCACAAGAATAATAAACACACTTCAGATGTTGCAGATATTTATTAACTAATTTTAAAATAGAGTAAATGTATTACCAAGAAAGCATTCTCTCTTCTGAGGTGTGAGCTTTGCCTTCTTCAACTTCTTTCGGTCTGGCCCACCTTTCACCGGGGTGCCTCCTTCCAGTGATCTCTTGGCAAGCTCTGAAGACGTGTACACATTGCCCATCACATCCCTCAAAGCTATAGAGGGGCTGACCTTGAAAGCTTTGATTTTATCTTCAAATACTTTGGAAGAGATGTAAACCCCATTGCCAATGTGTAACTAAAACAAAAAAAGCCACAAAAAAAAAGTGTAAGATTTCATTTAAAACAGATAAAGATAGCAAAAAAACAGTCAATAGTTTTGGCAAGCTGCCGACTATTCACTTCATGATAAATGAACCTAACCTTTCCTTCACCATCAGACCGGAGAGGTGCTTTGTTTGTTATAGCATCAAGTATCATATCAGCAATAGTGGCATTATCAGTAAAATCACCTGGAACGGAAAACAATACTTATTGGAATGCCATACAGAAAACTACAGATCTAAAGCAGCTCATACCTTCAGGTGATTTAGAGCGTGATTTAGAGCGAGAAGTTTTTCCAAATTCTAGAGATCTTCGAGCTGATTTCACTGAAGAAGAAGATGCCAAATTAGCTAAGGTTTCTGAAAAATAAAAATAACCAACTTTAATTTTGATTGGCTGTTGCTTCATTTAGAAGCAGTGAAGAGAGTGAACCCTTACTTGGTGTGTGGGGTGACCTAGCATTATCATCAAAACCTGAAAATAATAAAAATCATGTGAGAACTAAAAATTAATGGATTATGAGGAATGTTCATCCATAGGCACAAAGGCATACCTGAGACTTTAGCAGGTGACACAAGTTTTTCCTTCAGCACAATATTCTCACGTTTCAAAGATTTAAGCTGAGTTTCAAGTTTCTGAATTTTCGACACATAAAGTTGAGTTATTGCATCATCAGACTTTCTAGAAGAACGATCACTCAGACTTTCATCCTCAGAAGTTATTGCTTCAATATAGGTCCTCTGCAATAGAATGAAGAAAGATAGAGACATGGTGGTATAGTGTTGGTGAGGATAGGAATGCAAAGATACAAACCTTGGTTGAACCTCTTCGATTCTTGTGCTGCAAAAATTAGGCAAGAAAAAAAAATTTATGACATAACTAATTATATAGAATTTCTAATTTAATAGAATGGATAATAATTACCAATTTCCTCTCAGAGTGAATGTATTCTGATTTGTGACCTGGAGCAGATAGTGTCTGACTCTCACCAGGAGAGTCACCAAATCCCCCGGGTTCGTGTGAATCCTTAAACAAACCAGAAAAAACATTCAGTTAGGACACGGTTTTAAAAAGAACTGACTCTTAAAGACATTCGAGTTGTGTTTTACCAGACATTCACTCGTGACTTCTGGATCAGCAGGATTTGTGGCACTCTTGATTTCTGCATGAATATCAGAAAAGGAGTGCCTTGCATCTAACTCAGTTGACCTTTTCATCTTTAATGCCTTAAGTGATACTGGATCATTTTCAGTGTCAAATTCAGACCTTTTAAAAGCATTCTTGGGAAGCTGAAAATAAAATAAATTTAAGACTGATTTTTTGTGTACAATAAAAAGCAATAAACAAAATTACCTTGGATTCTTTTACAGGTGACTTGCGTTGGACACATTCATCAAGCAACTTTTTATCACTGGCAGGGTGTCTTGGGCTTGCAGACTTTACAGGAGAGCTACTATGTGATTTTGAAGCTTTCCCTTTCTTCACACTGCTGTGCTCAGAGATTAGTTTCCCATCACTTGAATGACGTTCTAGGCTTGAAGACTTCCGATGA
>NW_026267346.1:203020-204106 GCF_000697945.3 Frankliniella occidentalis | reverse complement strand
TGTTTTGGTCGCACCAATTGGTGCGAATATCCACTTTGTTCTTTTATACTTTCTGCAGCAGAATATTGAAATATTACTTTGTTTTCAGTTTATCAACTCTGATATTGTTGAAGAATTAGCTTCAAAAACCGATGCTTATTTTCAAAAAAAATTCTTGTACTAGAAGCACCTATTTACTTAAATGAGACACTCACCAGTTCTGGAGCAATTAATGACTCCGTTGCTGGTGCTGAAGGTGATGGTATTGCCATGATAGACTTGACCAAGTCACAGGCTAGCAATAATTTTGGTGCTGGTCCTCAAACTGACAATTTTGTCCTGCCAGAGTCGACCCATTCAGGAGCTAGCAATAATTTTGGTGCTCGTCCTGAACTCGATAATACTGTCTTGCCAGAGTCAACCCAAAATCCTTGCACCTCTACTCCAAAAAACTGTAAGTAACCTTCAGTTCATATTAACTGCTGATCTGTGTTAAATGTGTTGAGGAGATGTGCTTTGTTTGTCCGCAGCAACAACTGCAGAGGTTGTTGATCAGGAAAAACTTATCTACATATTTCAAGGATGTTCCCGTGAAGAGTGTTGTGTTGTAAAGTATATGTGTGTTCCGAATCTAGTGTTTTCAGTGAATACTCATGTGAGGGTTGAACGATGGAGAAGGATAAAAACAACCACTTGTTTACGCTGGGCTGGCCAAACTCGTAGTGACCGAGTGGCGAGAGAGTTTATTGATTGTCCACAGGATGGCGCTGGTGTCGCAGACAAGTGAATGTAGAAGTCAGTCTATTGGGTAGTGAATGTACATGGCGGAGATATTTGAATATATACATAGATAGAGATGGAAGCATTAATTATTTACAACATCCCCCCTTAATGCGGAATCTCGAAAGACAATTAACAATTTAACGACTGAACTTCACACCAAAAATTACCAACAACTCTCAACCACGCAATTTTAAAAGGAAAAATAAGCCACAGCAAATACCCTCTCCATTTGGCTAGGGAACAGGGAAAACCCAGTGGGTCCAAAAACCTGTTCCAGAGTAGTATTGATTAACTGAAATAAATACATATTAAATAACAATAAAA
>NW_026267346.1:195672-201894 GCF_000697945.3 Frankliniella occidentalis | reverse complement strand
ACAATGAAGAGAGAGAGGATCAGAGAGAAACAGAGGTAAATAATTAATTTTATGAAGGGTTGGCACGATAAATTTCTCTATAAAATTGTCATTCTGCAATAAACAAAATTACCTTGGATTCTTTTACAGGTGACTTGTGTTGGACACATTCATCAAGCAATTTTTTATCACTTGCAGGGTGTCTCAGGCTTGCAGAATTTACAGGAGAGTTACTATGTGATTTTGAAGCACTCCCTTTCTTCACACTGCTGTGCTCAGAGATTAGTTTCCCATCACTTGAATGACGTTCTAGGCTTGAAGACTTCCGATGAGTGTCTGAATGTGAGCCCTGTGACACAGAGGGAAATATAACACTGACCAGTATTGCAAATCATAAAAAGCAATAAACAAAATTACCTTGGATTCTTTTACAGGTGACTTGCGTTGGACACATTCATCAAGCAACTTTTTATCACTGGCAGGGTGTCTCAGGCTTGCAGAATTTACAGGAGAGCTACTATGTGATTTTGAAGCACTCCCTTTCTTCACACTGCTGTGCTCAGAGATTAGTTTCCCATCACTTGAATGACGTTCTAGGCTTGAAGACTTCCGATGATTGTCAGAATGTGAGCCCTGTGACACAGAGGGAAACATTGTAACACTGACCAGCATTGCAAATCTTTAAATATATTGGTTACAGCATAACAAGCAATAACAAAATTTACCTTGTTGCCCTCATCAACTGCTGGTGGCAGAGAAACTTGGTCATCCCTGTCACTCTTCCCACCAGTGTGACCATTAGAGTTGTGGGATTTCAAAGAGGGCTCTACTTTAATTCTTTGAGATAAGTTTGTGACCTGAAGAGAAGAAGTAAATAAAAGAATGTAAACATTAAAAATACCATCACCTACACTTTAATGATATACCTCTAAGGCTGCACTGTTTTCCGAGATATCGTCTGGAAAAGGTAGATCCATTTCAAGTGACAATGCAAACTCCTTATTCCTCTCTCGCCTTGTAGATTCCTCATCTGTTAGCCTCTTCTTCTGCAAAAGTAATACGCAAGATTGAAGACAACCAAAAATAAGATCACATTACACTGACACACATTCTTAAAAACTTACCCTTTTGTTGTGAGTTGGAGGTACAGCTGGCACAGGCAATGTATCAAGGGTCTTTGACTTCTTCAATGTACGGCCTCGTGAGGACTTTTTCTCATCAGGGGACTTGTGTTTCTTTGACGACTTCACATTAATACCAACATTCTCATATTTGACGACATCAGCACGAGGGATTTTATAACCGGTTGTTTTAGCCTCATGTATCAAGTCCTCCATGGTTACTGAAAAAAATGAAAATAAAATGATAAAAGTACTTAAAAACATACAGCTTCTGTTTATACTGGGGCTTGTTTCACTAAAAAATGGCAGACTTAAAGAATTAGCGCAAAGTTAAAGATCCATATAAATTTAACAGAAAACTGTTGTCAAGAAAAAGAATGTATGTCTTGCAGGTAGAGGGAATGACCACTGGCACATTTAGAGCACAAGATTTGTAAAATGTAAGCTATACGCACTTAGTGCAATAGAGGGCATAGACACAACGTGGAAACGTGTTTTGGTTACGAAGCAGTTCGACAAAACTATTAAATCGTCATTATGGCTTGCTCCGTAGCACACCGACACAAAAGCCGTTAACTTTGGGAGGTTAGAAACGATACAAAGCATCTTTTACATATGAACTCACCTCCAAAGCAGAGTATGTGTGCTTCGTATTCTCCAATTGTAGAAGCTGACCCCTCGTTCGGCAAATGGGGCCACAGAACACTAAAAACTTGGTCCTTTTCAAAGTCAGCATGATGCCTAGGCCAAGAGTCAGGCTCACGACCTTCAGGTACAACTATGTCTTTAACCTCTACTACACGCCTCCCGCGCTGCTCCCGAAAAAAATTAACGAAAGCCAAATTAGGCTTCACCATTGCTGATTTGTTCGGGACACTACGTGAAACCACAAAACTCGAACTCTCCAACTTCAACGCCGGCGCCGGCAAAACATTCAAAATGACTCCTGATGATCTCTGACCGTTGGTTGGCCGCGTCTGATACTGCTTGCTGGCTCCCGGCTCCCGGCTCGGGGGAGCGGAGCGGGGGAGGGGGGGGGGGGCGGCACAGCCGTAAAGGTGTTGCAAACCCTTGCACACTATAATATATCTTTTTAAATAATTATCTCAACATTTTTGTGTTTGCGTGGTTCATTTTAAAGTGAATGTAATAATAGTCATTTGAAATATGCATTTTTTGGGACACTCGAGTTCTATTTCAGTTTCTTTTATTATTTTGTTTGGTGTGTTGGGGACGGAAGTCTTTGGTTCGGAGAACCCTGTCTGTAGCAGAAGGCGCAGGGACGTTTCATGTTTCATAGTTTGTCGGCTGACAGTAAACAGTACATGTATTTTGGGTTAGTTCTGTCACTTTCTTCATTAGTACACTAAATTTCAGCTTTGCAACAATGTGTGCACCACGTAAACGAAAGGAAAGGGGCCGCTATAAACTGTACCTTGAAGACGAAGGAGTCCCGGTGCCGAAAAGATCACAACGGTTCTACAGTAACCTTGGAGTTGTGAGTATCAGATTCAAAATATTTTCCACTTTGCTTTGCAAATCGATCATTTTCATTCTCCAATTCACAATATTTGTTTGAAAGTAAAACTGGTACTGTCTTATTATAATAGTAATTTTTTGTTTTTAGGACGAGCAAGCATCTGCATCTGGAGATTGTTCTCAACTTAATGCTGGTGCTCTTGCAAATGCTGCACTAACAGTATCAGAAGAACAAGTGCCCGACAGAGACCCTTCACCTCAAAGACAATCTTCAGGTTCTGATGTTGATTGCAATCGTTGTGAATTTGAAGAGGAGGGAGAGGCGGAACTCACTTGCTCAGAAACAGAGGTTTGTTATATTTCAGTTGTTTTTAATTCAAATGGTATCATATGTGTAGTGCAACAAATGTGACTTGAATTATTACACATTTCTTTATGAATTAGGAAACAACTGAAGAGGGCAAGACGCCTCACAGATCGGAAGTACCATCAAAAGAACTATCTCAGGCAAGAAATCAAGAACAGCGTAAAAGGTGTTCTCGCGTACCACCTGCTTATATGAGGGTAAAGATTTGTACTTCTAAGAATATCTTTTAATACTATTATTTGAGTGGAAAAATTATTGTCTTTGCACAGAAGTTCATTCTTGCGTTCTCTTTACAGGTTTGTGACCAAGAATTGTTTGTGCCGGTTGATGACAATGAAGAGAGAGAGGATCAGAGAGAAACAGAGGTAAATAATTAATTTTATGAAGGGTTGGCACGATAAATTTCTCTATAAAATTGTCATTCTATATCCAGTATTTTTACTCAGGTTATAGCTGATGATGAAGATGTGACCATGGATGTTTTTTGTGATGCTGATGCTGAACCAGATGATTCGCAAGAGCAACAAGTTATTGGCCAAGATGGAGACCAGAACGCTGCCCACAATGATGCAAATTGTGGTGAAATCGGACAGCACCAACCAGCTGACCATGGCGCAAATGCTCCTCAAGATAATCATCTTACGGAACATGAAGCATTGTGGAGAGCTATTCGCAATCAGCAGCCCTTTACATCTCACATTGGTACAGAAGTAAATAATTCCCCTGCTGAAATTTTGTTGAAACTACTTGCTTTCAGTGAACAAAATAATTTAAGTTTAAAAGCATTTGTTGATTCCGTGAGATTAGTAAACAGCTTGTTTGTGTCGCCAGTCATTCCAGGAACTCAGTACCTGCTTGACAATTTACTTTTGTCTTCTAAGCAGCTTGCAAAATACTTCTATTGCATTAAGTGTACTTATTATTTTGGAAAAGTAAATAATGTAGATAGTCCAGAGAAGCTATGTCCTGGATGTAAAACTGTGAATTATCTTAAGGATTTAACAAAAGCCACTTACTTTGTTCTATTTCCTATTGAGTCTCAACTTGAGCTTCTGTTCATGAGCAAGGAGGTGAGAGACAATTTAGTTCACCCTAAAGATGCAGTCAGAAAAAATAGTGAAAGAAACTCACTGAAAGATATCTATGATGGTAAATGTTATAAATCATTTGCAGCCTCCTTGCCAGATGATTTAAGAGAAAAAGTGCTGTCTTTAGTATTTTCTACTGATGGTTCACCACTTTTCAAATCATCAAGCTTTTCCATTTGGCCTTGTTTCTTTTCTATCAATGAATTGCCACCTTTACTGAGAATGAAACATCTTTTATTAGGAGGTTTATGGTTTGGAAACAAACACCCTCCAATGGATTTGTACTTAAAACCTGTAGTTGAGTATTTTGAGTCATTGTTAGACACCCTTGTTCATTTAAGGGTAGAGGGAGAAGAATGGCTAATCAAACTGTACATTATAGCTTGTTGTGTTGACTCAGGGGCAAGAGGAGCTGTTCAAGGCATTAATAGCCATTCCGGCTATTACTCTTGTAACTGGTGTCTCATACCTGGTTTGTGGCTGGATAAAGTAGTGTTTCCTATGCAAGAAGTGCCACCTGCACAAAGGAATCATGAAGATTTAGTTGCACATGCTAATGAATGCCTAAACAATGATAATCTAGTTTATGTATATGGTGTACAATTTATAAGTCCCTTGGCATCCCTAAAAAAGTTTAATTTAGTCGACGGGATGGTTCAAGATTTTGCCCATAACGTTCCGTTTGGAATTGGCCGTACCTTCCTTGACGAGTGGCTCCACAATGCTAAAAGAAGTTTCTATGTAGGATCACCGGATGAGTTAGCCATATTAAATATGAGAATGGAAAAGTTGCAACCATGCATTGAAGTGAGGCGGGCTTTAAGGTTGTTAAAGGATATGGCTTACTGGAAGGCTCGTGAGTTTGAAAATTGGATTTTATTTTTCTCTCTTATTGTTCTTTTAAGTGTTCTTCCAATGAAGTTCTGGACTCATTGGAGTTATCTCGTGCAAGCTGTATATTTGTTAAGTAGAGAATGTGTTTCATGTCAAGATGTGAATAATGCTCACCGGCTTATACAGCTTTGGGTTTCTGATGTTGAGAAATTGTATGGTGAGAAGTACATGACATATAATGTCCATATATTTTCCCATCTAGCTGAAAATGTGGCAAGGTGGGGGCCAACATGGGCAGTATCAACTTATTGTTTTGAATCTGCTATAGGGAATCTAAAAAATATTCTACATGCACAACGTGGTGTTCCACACCAAGTGCATAGAAATTTAAGCTACAAGCAAGCGAAACATATTTTGATAAATACCTGCTCAACTCCAGGAACTGAAGTATTCTTGGAGAGTATTAAATCCAAGCCAAATAAAATGACAAAGTACCTTTCTCTTAATGAATGTGTTGTAATTGGAAAAGGAGAAGATTTCCTTCCTAATGATGAAGAAAGTTTTTTAATATCTCAATGTGAGGAGATGCAAGGGGATAATTTTGTTACATACTCCAAAATCATAGCATCTAGATGTGTTTACACATGTGACTCAGTTGCCTTAGGAAAGAAGTTCAATAATTCTGTTGCTCTTACAACCTTAGGAAAAATTATTATCATTAAGAAATTTATCATGAGTAAGGAGAATGAAAAAGTCTGGGTGTTCTGCTCTGAGGCATCGTGTACTGAACTACTTAAGTTTCCCCAAGGTTTACGAATACCTATTGAAGATCACTGTGTGAGGATTATCAGCTCTGTTGGTCGTAGATTAAAGCTTATTTCTGTAAAAGAATTAAAAATTGTTTGTGTTGTTACAGAGATGGATGAGAACAGATATGTCACTCCATTTCACAATCTATTTAATGTTTCCTAGAATGTGTGAGCAATAGAGCTCACATTACTTTGTGAGAATTATTTTGTTTTGATTTACCAAACAATTTAAGTGAAATGTATTTACTCTAGTATTAACTGTGTGAGAGACGTGCATCTGGCAGAAATAAATTGGCCAATATTCAACCCAGTTTCATTATTCAAATTATCATACCCAACCGCGGTTCGGGCAGACCGGCTGCAGCAGCCTCTACACTTCTATGTTCTTGAGGACGTTGTTGTGCCCTCCAAGTCGATTGGGGGCGGCGGCAGCAGGCCGGGACACGTGTCCAGGTCGCTCTCCTCGCCGTCCTGGAGGCGGGGGCGGCCGGGGCGGGCGGCGGTTACAGCACGCGAGGACGAGCTCGCCGTCGCTCTCCTCGCCG
>NW_026267346.1:193034-195027 GCF_000697945.3 Frankliniella occidentalis | reverse complement strand
CCTGGAGGCGGGGGCGGCCGGGGCGGGCGGCGGTTACAGCACGCGAGGACGAGCTCGCCGTCGCTCTCCTCGCCGTCGCTCTCCTCGCCATCCTGGAGGCGAGGGCCGCCGGGGTGGGCGGCGGTTACAGCACGCCAGGACGAGCTTGCCGTCGTCCTCCTCGACGTCTTGGAGGCCGGGGCGACCGGGGGCGGGGCGGCGGTTACGGCACGCAGCACGCCAGGACGAACTCGCCGTGGTCGTTCTCCTCGCCGTCCTGGGGGCGCAGGTCGGGGCGCCTGCAGCTGGTGATGCGGCTTGGCCGGCAGCATGCCTAATCCGTTTTAAGTCCTACGGCTACATGTGCTACCGTGTGCGGTAATAGCACAGCGCGCTCACACCTTTTACCCTTGTACTAGAACGCCACGTTCGCTGAATCTGTTGTTCCTTCGCCCAGAACATTTTGTTAGGCTTGAATCGTCTGAGTTCCGAGTTCGATATTTACGGACCGCCCCTTCTAAACTTAAAACGATTTTATTTAATGAATGCAAATAGCCAGAACGGCCCTTTTTGGCAGGGAGGCTCCTTTTGTACTACTGAAGCGGTTCATAGAAGTCCATGCAATTCCTTCCATCTGTTATCTTGGAATTAAAAAAGTGTCAAAGTTGAGTTCAGGCGTGAGATCGGGGACTGCCATAGGACGCTTCCCCGGCCTTATCCGGGAAACCACGTCAAATTTTCATTCAATTATTTCTTGAATTTGGGGTCTCTTTCAGCACTAGGGGGAGTTTCATATTGTTTCTCCTTCCCTAAACTTGCTCCAACATTGGGTCAAACTCGGTTATTTATCCAAATTTGTTATTATTTGGAGATATTGTCAATTCGTGTCGTCTACGGCTATAGCTCGTGTTCCCGCCAACCCGCTGTTCTCTCATTGGCTTTAGACGGGTCACGTGAAAACAGTGACATCTTTGCCTTTAAACGTAAACAAACGTAATTTTTGCCTTTGAATTTCGTGCGCGCTAATCAGGCTTTCACCTGTGTGTTTAATCGATTTATTCGGTTTTCTCTGTTTAGCATTCCGCCTTATTCCCATTTTCTCACTTAACTTTCATATTGGATGACACCCTTGGGACCACCAAGGAAAATCTTTCCATTGAGGTTAGTGTCCTCTTAGTTTTATTCTTTACAAATCCTGTCAAGAGTGCATTACAGTTGTGTAAAACTCTTATCAATACTAGTGTGAGTGTTAAGTGCTGAAGGCCACCAGAATATCTACAATATCTGCTGTGCAACCACGAAACAGGTGTGCTAATTTCTCTAAGCTTGTTTCCTTTAAAAAGATTGAACCTCAGAGCAAGCAGCAGACAAGACCCATAGAAAAAACACTAGAATTGTTCAATTTGCCCCGATCATGAATAAGCCTATGCAGTCGTATGTTAATTAATATTGTTTGGATGCAAATAGAAATTGAGTAGCACGATGACGCAATAAGAATAATGCTGAGTGCAAGAAAAAACTACAACGTTTTTAACTAGGAAATAGATTATTTAAATAATATACAATGAAGCTAAGTAGTATGTGATAAACCTGCCTAAGGGAATTACAAACCTATTCCGCTCTTGACAAATAGTACACAATTTCTCGTTCTTATCGGTCTTAAATCTGTAAAGGAGGCCAAACTGCCAAACTATTAATTATTTATTGTTAGATGGCAACCCGGTGGGGCATGGTGGGGCGTGGGGCGCACACGAAGAATCCCCATGGTGGCGGACATGGCCTGTGTTATGAGGGTAAGCGGGAGGGGGGGGGGGGGCAGCAGTAGGTCGGGCACGTGTCCAGGTCGCTGTCCTCGCCATCCTGGAGGCCGGGGCGGGGGCCGGCCGGCGGCAGCAGCAGGCCGCGGCGGCGTCGTGTCCAGGTCGATCCTGTCGGGCCGGCCGGCGGCAGCAGCAGGCCGCGGCGGCGTCGTGTCCAGGTCGATCCTGTCGGGCCGGCCGGCGGCAGCAGCAGG
>NW_026267346.1:188838-192919 GCF_000697945.3 Frankliniella occidentalis | reverse complement strand
AGGTCGATCCTGTCGGGCCGGCCGGCGGCAGCAGCAGGCCGCGGCGGCGTCGTGTCCAGGTCGATCCTGTCGGGCCGGCCGGCGGCAGCAGCAGGAGCTGACCGGATGAATGAGCACAGCGCACCATCCGTCGGGGCCCGCAGCTACCTCAGGTCCGGGCTTGGCGTCAGTGGACCGACCCGCCGCGGCCCTGTTCTGCCGCGGTGGGTGCGGGCGTCGGGCTGGCCGCCTCGGACACTTGGCCCCTTGCCCTTACGCCATATCCACGTTTGAGTTGCTGCTACCCTAACGGGGTGCCCCCCGCCGCTGCCCAGCTCCGACCAAAAATATAAAATAAATTACTCTTCCTCCTTCGCCCCCCCCCTCCCCTCCTCGCTGCTGTTTTTCTCCACTCGAACCCCGATGCCTGAGTTGGTTTGGTTGCCTACCGGCTCGGCGGCGTCGCCCAAGATCGGTGGGTTGCATATGGTTTAAGGCGCCTGGGGACGTGTGCGTGACGTGCTGGGGGACCTCACGGGGGCTGGAGCGGAGGCGGAGCGGAGATCTGGCCTCACCCAATGGTAGCATAAATGAGTCGACCAAACCAAGACTCTAAACCATGGAAAGTCGGTATTCATGGTATTGTCATACTGCCATGGAACGAATACGTTCCTTGAGAGTACCACACAAGTTAAAGAAGTCCCATGGCTATCTCTTGCTATGGAAAAATCGATTCCACGGAGATTGCTTCCTCCCTTGGGTGAAATCTTACATGGGGAGATGGATTCCATGGAAACCCCTTCCATCCTTGGGTGACTTATCACATGGAAAAAACGATTCCATGCAGACCCCCCATGGAATCACACAGCGGCCCCATGGAGTTAGTCAATTCACATGGAAACTGTAGTATTTTCCATGGCTTAAGTTGCGTCCCCCATGGAATCACACTCATGGAATCCCATGCAACGCATGGGATTTCTGGACTGGGATTCCAGTCACCATATCGGTTTCGTGCTATGTTGACAAAATCCCTACGAAGTGACTATTCACAGTTCTGTTTCTAACAAAGATATCAATGCTGATCGATCAAATATATGCAGTCGGCGCAGCCGTCGAATCGAATCGGTTCTACCTAGTATAAATCAGGAAACACACTCAGCCTTTAATGCACAGCATTCTACTAGTAATCACTGCTGAGAAGGTATTAAAGTCTTCAGGTGAGCGGAGAAGCCACTTGCGCTCCCCCTCCCCTCGATTACCGTGCTACCAACCTACTACCACCAAACTACGAATTCAAATTAAACGATCGCTTATTTCAAACATCCTCTAGAAAACTTCTAAACTAAACTCGATACGACCGGATTTATACTGATGCTTCGTGCGCAGTTTGAAGTCAATTGAAGTTGCAGTCTTTGAGAAACGTGTGTGATTTCAGATAGACAGACAGACACACAACCAAAGAGTTCCCTGCACCTCATGACAGCAAAGGCTTCGCTAACGCTCAGCCAAAAATGGTACATTCATCCCTCACCACTGATATGTTCGTTAATTCAAGAATTACTTACAATATTCCATGCCTGCTTGTGAATTATATTGAAATTGTGTAACACTATGCTTGCCGCTATATGATCAACTGCATAATCAATATTTGTGTTAGGCAAATAGGTCATGCGTCTCCATAGGGAATCAATACGTCCAAAGGTATGTTCCACTCTAACTCTGACTTGGGACAATTTACGGTTGTAGTTCCTTTGACGAACAGTCAGGTGCCCATTGTTCACAAATGGAACTAGGACCTAAAAGAGATTTAACAAGAGATAAAATGAATTGTGTCCACCCCGAAGACAGCTGACAGAACATTCAGAGGAAAACTTACTCTGTCCAGCAGCATATAAGCTGCATCAGCAATTATATGTTCTCCATTGCTAAACAAATCTTGTCTTTGGAGAATGCTGCGGCACAAGGGGCTTCTCCTAAAAACACGGGCATCATGGAGACTGACGACTTCTCCAATGTATGCATCCCTCACTAGTAAGGAGTCATCTACAACAGCCTGAACTTTAATAGAGTAGCCATATTTATAGTTTCTGTATGCAGCTCTTTCCTCCTTTGGAGCTTTAATAAAAATATGAGAGCCATCCATAATTCCCACAATTCCTGGAAAGTTTGAAATGCGTTGGCAATTTCTTTTAATGGTGTTACGTTCTTCTGCATTTGGCCATGTAATGTAAGTATCTTTCATATCCCGCAGTACTCTGATGACAAGAACATAGTGATCATGAACCTCTGACTTAGAGACTCCAAATCGTATAGTGCTACACTCCGGAGGGAATCAGGGGTAGCCAGGATCCACAACACCATAAGTAAAATGTGAGCAACAGGACGTCTCTCTCTTTCCATCAGCATGTTGTCCACCAGATGGTTTCCAATTTCTTGCAATAAGATCTGCAAAGAACACAAAGAAACTAAAATAGAATCACAACTGTTTCTTAATGATTTACTAGTGGAATCTCAGCATATCTGTTTTTACCTCAAATACAGGCTTGGTAAGCCTAAAATGCCACTGGAATGAGGGGTCACCCATTACACAAAACTCGTTGATATCAACGGTTACGTGCTCCCATAGATTTTCATCGTCATCATCATCTACAAAACGAAAGGAAAAGTAATTTCCAACCGTACATACAAAGGCAGTAATAGCATTAGCTTCTCTTTTGCAGAATAATTACCATCTAGGAAGTCTTCTATCAAATATGCTACAATGCCTAGGAACGCACGTCCAACGATATTCCGTTGTGCCACGTCCATAGCTTTGTTAAACTGACTTCTTCTTATTGATTGATATGATTGCTATCCTCAGTTCTAATACGTTGGGTTTGAATGTTGGAATGTGTAGTTGTTTGTGTACATTTTATGGGTCAGCGCCTCATGGATGCATGCGAACGTCAGCTGTAGTGGATGCGGGAAACTGGGAGAAGTACTTCGAACTGGCCGTGGTCACGGAATTCGTCCTTCTTCCCTGTACTGTTCGAAATGACTGCTTTTTTGGGCGGAATAATATTCCTTGATCTTTCCCCTTACCAAAAATGTAGGGGTCGACCTACTTCCGAGGAATATTAGGGGTACAGAAGCCGATTTCCCGATATCTGCGCTCTACGGAGCGAGCCCCCCCGCCCGACCGACCGCCCGACTCGCCGACCTACCGTTCCTTATCCGAACGCGCCCTTATGCTCAGCTCGCTGCAGCTCACAGCCCACTGTTGTAGCTGCGTAGTACGATCAGTACGATTTTTGCGCGTACCATTTTGAATGACACGGTGGTTGCATTGTTATTGTAACTGGGGAACTGAGCGGGGCGGAGGCAAGGCGGCGGTGGTGACCAGGGCGGAGCAGCTGCAGTGTCCGAGTTCACAGCGGTCCAGGAATGGCGGGAAAACGGGGGAGCTTAGAGCAGTGGCTGAAGTCGGCGCCGAAGCGGCCAGCTACCAACCTGCCGGGAGGGGCCGGCCGAGGCCGCAGCTCAGCGAGTACCAGCTCCTCCGTGGGCCTGCCTGCACCCGGCACCCGGCACTGCTCGGGCACCGGCCGGACGCGGCAGAGGGCGCAAATCATTAGAAGCGATGTTCGAAAACATTGAAGTGAGCAATCGTGAACTGGCTGTCGAGTTATTGCCCACCATTTCCGCTACACCGGTGTTATACTTCACTGGTGCGTAGCGTCGACTTGAGGAGCGCGTCGATGACCCCGGCCCTGCCACGTCCCTACTTGTGGCCACAAAATTGTGGCCACAAACCCGGCGGCCAGAGTCAGCTTAATCCGACCCGACTATAGAACACCCCTTTTCGGGTAATATGAAATCCAAAGCCTTCAGGGTGTAATCAGAAGGTAATAACATGCTCTGCACATAGTCCGTAACGAGCCGAAAGGCCCCGGATGCGTAAAAACAAACGCAATGGGGCCCAGGGGGCCCCAAACAGCTTTTGAAAGAATTGCCTACCCTCCAGGCGCTCTCATCCACAACTTGGCCCTCAGCCACAACTCGTCCCAGGGGTACCCACAGGTTACAAGCAAGTCGGGGGCGCACGGCGAGTATGTATGGCGGG
>NW_026267346.1:184870-188474 GCF_000697945.3 Frankliniella occidentalis | reverse complement strand
TAATTTTATAGAAATGTTATTAAGAAAATCTGGTTTACAGTTGTTACAGGATTATCTTCAAAACAAGAACCTCTCTGGAACGGAAAACAATTTTTCTCAACATTGGCCTGTGTTTGCTCAGAGATTGATTGCGAAACTCACTCCTAAGCTTATGCCATCAGGAGAGTTAGAAGAACTTAAAGCTTTGTTTCAGAAAGAGAAAGGAGGTAATTACATCAAATCTTTTTATAATGATTTTCATTTTTAAATGTTTTTTGATATCTAATTATCTGTTTTGTTTCTTTTGCAGTTAACGTCTGCCACCATTTATTGTTGCATCTATCAAAGATATTCCCGACCCCTGTTGTTGTTAAGGGTCGAAAGCCAAACCACTGGACTCCTACCAAATCTGAAATCCAGTTGGGATTCCTTGGACATTACCATTCAGAGGAGGAATTTAAAACCTTCCTTCATGATAAAGCTGTCAAACTAGCATCTTTCAAGACACCGGTTAGGTTTCAACCATTTGCTGCTATTGTTGGCCCCAACGTTCGCAACGTGCAAAAGTGTTATGTTGTTCTTCAAGCAAATGACATTTATCAAGTGGACACTCCTTTTGCTGCCATAGACTTTACATTTAAAGCAAGTCAGGTGTTGGACGCTGCCTATCCAGCAGAGAGCAAGCTGGTTTGGCTAGTTGTGCAGCAAGCTATTTACAAAGTGTTTTCTGATAATGACAAGAAGATTATTTCACCACAGCTTGTACCAATTCTGAAGCACTTCAACAAGAAGTAAGGTCAGCTTTCTGCCACCATTTTGGTTTTGGCGTGTACTTTCTGCTTTCTGATTCTTTTCATAATTTGTAGCCATGTATTCATGCCCCAGATGTCATGTTTCTTTTGAAAGCCTGAATGGTCTTCATTATCATGTCAAATCGCAACACCCTAAGTTATTGAAATCCTCGATCAGGTGCGGTCAAGCTGGTTGTCCAAGGAGTTTGAATAATTTTGATTGCCTCCGTCGTCATTTAAAATCTGGATGTAACTTTGTAGCTGTGGTGGAGCAAGCCTGTAGTTCTGACTCTACAGATACTGATGTGCATTGTGCGCCTGATGACTCTTTCATAGAGTACAGTCATGATCGTAGTGATGCTGTTAATAGCTTTGTTGATATTTATGACTCTGAAAAGGAATTACCTGACTCTTCTGACTCAACTAATCCGGAAGTTGATTTCATTCATGAAAATTCATTGAAGTTTATAGCTGAATTTTATGCTAATGTTGACTTATCACGATCTGTTGTTCAAAACATTATAGACAAAACTTCTGATATAATATCTGAGAATATATCAGCAGCTTCTAAACTTGTATTGAATTTGCTCAAAGATTGTGATGTATCTAATGAAGTTCAGAGTAAGGTGACAAAAGTGTTCTCAGCTCTTTCTAAGCCTTTTGAAGGTCTTGAAACAGAACATTCCCGTTTTGTTAGTCTTTCTAAGAAAGGAGTTTTTCATTACCCTGAAAGTTTTGTTTGTGGGCGAAATGGGAGGGAAGTTTTGACTGGGCAGTTTATTAGTATGAAACTCACTTTAAAAAGGTTTTTAGAGCTACCTGGTGTTTTACCAGCAGTTCAAAAGTATGTGAATTCACTGCAGCATGAAATGGTGATGGGTGTTATAAGTAATTTTATTCAAGGGGAGTACTGGCAGAAAAAGTGCTCTGAAGACTTTGTTGGAAAATTTGTGCTTCCCCTATTTTTTCATTTTGATGAAGTGGAAATGGGAAACGGCCTTGGCACACATTGTAATATTCATAAGCTTGGTGCTTCGTATGTTAAATGTCCTGGCATTCCCCCAGAGTTCCAATCTATGCTAGAAAATCACTTCTTAGTACTTTTATTTCATGCTTCAGATCGGAAGGCTGATAACCAATTTCTTCAAGCTTCTAACAATGCTGTGATATTTAACAAAGTAATTGATGAAATGAACGATCTCCGTACTAACGGCTTAACTTGTGATACAGATGAAGGTATGTTTACTATATATTTTGATCTAGGTTTAATTCTAGGAGATAATGCAGGACTTCACAGTATCTTAGGTTTTGTGGAGAGTTTTAACGCAGCATTTCCTTGTTTTATTTGTAAAGTCACTAATGATGAAAGCCCGTCCCTGTGTGTTGAGAAAGCAGAATTGCTTCGAACTCCTGACAATTATGCATCTGACTTGGCTTTAGACAACGTGAAGTTGACTGGAATAAAAGAAGAGTGTGTTTTTCATAAAATCAATAATTTTCATGTGACTGAAAATTATGTTTGTGACTGGATGCACGATATCTTAGAAGGTATTTGTAAATACAATTTAGTTGGAATTTTTGAAGCGTTTATATTTGAAAAAAAATACTTATCTATTGAGAGACTTCAATCCATAATGTTAAGTCATGACTATGGTAATGTAAGTAATAAGCCTCCTGTAATATCACGTGAAGATTTCACTAAGAGTAACATGAAGATTAGAATGTCAGCAAATGAAATGCTAGTTTTTGTTCAGCACTTGCCAATTATGATTGGTCATCTAATCCCCAGTGATGATGACCATTGGAAATTGTTATCTATGTTGTATGACATTGTATTGTTTCTTCTGTCAACTTCATTTACAAGTGAGAATATTCTTCATCTAGATTACTTAATTGTTCAGCACCATTTACTGTATGTAAAGTTGTTTGGGGAGACACTCAAGCCTAAGCATCATCATCTCTTACACTATTCTCGAATAATCAAATTATGCGGTCCTCCCATTCATTTTTGGAGTATGAGGTTTGAGTCAAAGCACAGATTTCTGAAACGTTATTCTAATGTATGCTTTTCCCGAGTCAACCTGACATTGTCCATTGCTCTTAAAGTCGAATTAAACTTTGCCTTCAGGGTTCTTTGTCAAAGAGGCTTCTCGCAGAGATTTTCCATGAGTTCGAAATATGAAGTTGTTTGTGGTGCTTTGTCAGATATTGATGGATTTTTAAAATGTGCTAGAGTTAAGTTTGTTAATGTGAATGGTGTTTGCTACCGCATTGGAACTTGTGTTTTGCTGTCCCTTGACTCCCAGGGAAATCCAGTATTTGGTATCATTGAAGCTATTTTTGTCAATAGTAAAAACAAAGTTTGTCTAGGGTTAAACAAGTTGGTTTGGGATGTGTATGATACGCATCGCCATGCATATATAGTTTATAAATCATATGAGATAGTTAATGTGCTTTTAGAAAATTTGCCCAGACATTTGCCAGTTCTGCTTCATACCCTGGCTTGTCAAACACTAGCTGTCTCATTACGCCATGCCCTATAATATTTTTTGCAATATGAGAGGTGCCTTGCAGTTTGTATGCTTTAAGTCAATGTTCTCTTTTGTACTATGTTATGAGAAAGTATGTGAATAAATACAATTACCATAAACACCGTTCTTATTAGTTTTAAACCTTATATTTATATGTTCAATTAGTAGGTGCAGAATACAGTGAATTACACAGTTCGGTTAGGCACACAAACATGGGAGAGCTGGGGAAAAGTTATGAACAACTCTAGGGAAAATAAGGCTTATTGCTGGGGAAAAGTTATGAACAACTCTAGGGAAAATAAG
>NW_026267346.1:178935-180205 GCF_000697945.3 Frankliniella occidentalis | reverse complement strand
GGCGCCCGTCCCCGCCCCCGCCCTGTCCGAATGCAGGCCATGCAGTCGGACGGTTAGCAGACATGTGCAACGGGTGGGCGTGTAGGGTGACGTGCTACGCAAAGCCGAACTGCCCGTCGTCTGCTCGCCATGGGGCTCGGCTCGGCTGGATCGAAAGTTAAAGAACAAGAATCGTCGGGCCGTTCGGGCGCGGGGAGGAGCGGGAGGAGCGAGGTACTGCATCCGATTGAGCTACCCTACTCCACTCCGAACAATAATAGGGCAAGGCAGGGGTGAATGTGCAGACGGGCGGCTGGCCGACCGTGGCCGGCGACCGTTATTGTACGTACACTTCGACCCGGGTTGGACGCGTCGACCTGCCTAGGGTGTGTGTTGGGATCGCAGTAACCAAGACAGCACACACAGCGTTCACGGAGCCCACAGGTTTATTCCGTACATACAGCACAGATACAGAACACACTAATCACGTTGGATAGCCCAGATCCCGGGTCCGGCAGAGGCGGGGTGGGATCGAGACTCCGATTCGTTGTTGGCTCCGGCCGCTGCCGGAGAGGGAGCGCGCACTTGCGTGCTCTGTCGGTGATGCGCGCCTTCGTCTTCGTCTGCTAGTGGTAGCAGGGGGAAGCCCTCGAAGGGGGTGGACCCTGCAACCCCTCCCCCCTTCCTTTGGTTGGTTCCTGGCTTCGGAATCTTCTCAGGGTGCAGCTCCTCTGCTCCCTCCCCCTCCTGGGACTTGTCTTCTGACTCCGTCTCGGAGTCCTTGTCGGTTGAGCCCGTTTTGTTGGTTCTGGTCCAGGAGCAGGTTCTCCGCGAGGGTGGAGTCTGAAGTCGGGCACTCTCTGAAGTTGAAGTTCTTCCCGGGACAAATCCAGAGTCGCTTTAACCCGCGGAAGTGCAGCTCGCCTGAGCTCGACGAGAACAACGCGGCTCGGCGTCGACCTCTGTGTCCGACCTCACCGCGAGGACAACGCGGCCTGGTTCGGCTCGGCGGTGCTCGAGCTCACCGAGGACGACGCGGCCTTGCTCAGCTCGGCGTCGACACCGGTGTTCTCCGTTGCGGTTGGCAACGTGGTCTGGCCATCGTCGTCCTCCCCCTCCGCTGACGACGACCTTGGTTGGGTAGCTCTCGAACGCGGACTCTGTAGGCACGACGCTTATGAGCTTTCCCCTTGGAGCTATAGCGGGTTCTGTACCACCGGGTGCCCAGGGACCCGGTCCCGGTGCACCCGGTGGGGCATCGGGTAGTAGCCTCCTGAAGCTCAGCTTTTGT
>NW_026267346.1:178121-178885 GCF_000697945.3 Frankliniella occidentalis | reverse complement strand
AGCTCGGAAGCTCGGATCGGCCGCCCGGACGCTATCATACATAATATCATGCTATTCTAAACCCTTCTCTGCCTCGCACCTCCCCCTTTTCCTACCTATTCACCGCCACTCAAAAACCAACAACTCTTCCTTAGACCCTACTGGACATGTCTAGATATCGTAAGAAATTAGCAAAGAGAACAGAACTTCGCTTTAAACAAAAGCAATTATAGTGAAATAACCTGATCATTATTACTGAAGTGTATACTATGTGTTTCATCATCAGAACCCTTGTAGGTCATATAGTTCTTAAAATGTTTACGGAACTTTCACAGAACCAAAAGAACGAGTGTTTGGTGGTTCCGGCTGGCTTGCAGCGGAATAGGGTATAGGGTATTCCGCTGCAAGCCAACCGGAACCTAAAGAAGAAAAGCATGACTGCTCGATCTGTTTCCCCCTGCGCGCTCATTGGCTGACAGCCACACCCATGCCATCGTTGACCAATCAGCGTTCAGTAGGACACAGATCGGGCAGTCATGCTTTTCTTCTTTAGGTTCCGACTGTGTTGTAGCGGAATACCCTATTCCAATGGAGCGCGGAGCGGCAGGAAGAAGAACAAAAATGGAAGCTGGAAAGTCGCCCGCTCGGGGAGGAGTGGGGACAGGCGGGGAGGAGTTCCCACCTTCCGTTTTTGTTCTTCTTGCTTCCGCTGCAAGCCAACCGGAACCTAAAGAAGAAAAGCATGACTGCTCGATCTGTTTCCCTCTGCGCGCTCATTGGCTGAC
>NW_026267346.1:166664-173191 GCF_000697945.3 Frankliniella occidentalis | reverse complement strand
CGGGCAGCACGCACATTACGACGGTTGGCCTTTGGGTGTGACGTGTGGTATGGTGGCGGTGAGTGCAGGGCAGTGTCCTGTGCGCGAGGGGGCAATAACTCCCTTTTGAAGTGTACTCATGATTCCCGAAATTCTTTGATGCCCAGAAATTCCCGTCCGCTTATATTCATTCCTTAGGTTTTTCGAGGGTTTTTCAGTGGTAGAAAACGCTTATTTAGACTGATTTGTACCAGATGCTCTAGTTTCTCGCTTAGTTTAACACGTTGAGTGCGGCGGGGGTAGGCAATCCCATGTTATTGGGACCCACGGTGTGGGTCACGCCGCATTCAACGTGTTGAACGATTTCTATTGATTTCGATTAATTTTAATCCTGGTGATCCCAGGCAGGTGTACACATGATTCCCGGAGTTGTTGCCCCCTCGCTCCGAATTTAAGTGTACACATGATTCTCGAAAGAACTGATTCCCGTTGGGGAGAGTCGAAAAGCGCCGCGCCTACCTGGCGCGGGGATTAAGACGCGATTAACAGCGGGGGCCGGTGCGTAAACGAGGAGGCCGGGGGCGGTTGGGTCCGGGGTAGAACAGTCCGAAAAGCGCCGCGCCAGGCGCCGGGGCCGTCCGCGCGGGGCTCCCCGTCCATCTCGCCCGTGCAATGGGTGCAAGACAGACGGAAAGCAGTCGTCTGCTACGCTCCGGCGCGGAGGGGCGAGATCCAGCTTCTGTCTAGCTCGCGGACATAACCTCGTTTGCGGTCCCCTCATGCCAAAGCGTTGCGCGGAGTGATAGCGAAGCGCAACGCTGCACTGAGATTACCATTTATTGATTTTCTGTATTGAGTTAGGTTTGTTAGTTTTGGTTGGCTTCTTATTATTTCATACGGACGTCACAGGTGACAGGTGCCAAGCTATCACCCCCAGTTCCTTGCCATTTCTCAGCCAGCAGCAGCACGCGCTTGCACTTGCACTTCCCGTTGAACTCTGTGATTCCTGTTGATTCCTAGGATTCCCTCCCGTCGTTGACTCACAGTGATTCCCGGCGGTTCCCGGTAATCAAAAATTCCCTTGTATTTCTTAAAAAGAAATTACCTTGGTTTAAGGACCATTTTCAGGGTGCACCCCTGTAAACAAAAATCTCTATCAAGAATCTATCTTGAAAGCAAATGTTACACCTATTTACGGGGCCTTTCGAAAAAACAAGTTGTCCGATGTCAATGAAATTTTACATGGCTGTTCTGTATCACAACATTCGTGTAAATATAAAATTTGAGCCCTCTAACTGAAATAGAAGCTGAGATATTGAACGTTAAAATTGGCCAAAACAGCCTCTACTATTGTAACTCTCATTGGACTCACAAAAATAAGATAGGTCATCTACGACCAGAATCATAGAGGGGAAGGATGTCCGAAGGGTTTACGATCCCTGAAATCTCTGTGATGGCGAAAGAAAGTCTTCAAAATGGTGCGTGAATGTATGTAATGAAATATTTCGCACACATTTCTGCGTTGATCTGAACAGTTAAACTAAGTGTTCAACTGCTCAACACTTCTAAGTGTTCAACTGCGCAACACTTCTAAGTGTTCAACTGCTCAACACTTGTAAGTATGCAACTGCAACTTGTAAACTTACAAGTGTGCAACGCGGTAGGTGTGCAATTTCAAGTGTGCAGCTCCTCGGTTGAGCACTTTCCTACACGTAAGCGTCCAATCTAAAGAAGTGTTCAACCGAGGAGTTGCACACTTGAAAGTGCACACCTAAAGAGTTGCACACTTGCAAGTATTCAACTTGCAGTTGCACACTTACATGTGTTGCGGGCTCAAATCAACCCCAATTTGTTCTCAAATCGTTCCCCTTCGCAGTTGGATGATGCGCATGTTCTTCGTTCATGAATTCGAGCACAAAAATGTACTCGAGACTTTCAAGCACACGCTTTTCTTGGTGCAGTGACCGAGTGGAGTAGAGGATGGGAAAGGGAGCCTGGTGCTATAGATTTCTTTGTCGTTGTGTGGCTTGATTTGGAGGTGAAAGGGGGTGGGGGCTTCATGAAGGGCCCACAGATCAGGTCCACCTGTGATTTACCGTTGTGTATACTTCTGCTATATAGGGGTAATTCCACCAAAATGGCACGGGTCGGTGTCCGCGAAAAAGTTTCGCGTTTATCTCAAATATATTGTTTGTCAAGCTTCGCCGAGGTGGTTTTCGCGCTTCAGATGATTACTTGTGCTCTATTTTAACTATTTTATTCAACAACAGCTACGGAGCATTAGTATTTCATCAATAATTAACTACAATCTCACTTTTGTCCCCTTTGTCACACCCTAACCTAATTTCAGTGTTGTCTTCAATACCAAATGATGCCAAGGGTACTTCACTGTTCGATATGTTTACTGTTATGTCATTTTCAATATTTCAATCAACAACAGCCACTCACTATTAGTATTTCGGCCAAAAAATGTCTCAAATAGTCCCCTTTGTCACGCCTAACGCCCAGGACAGCGTGACAAAGGGGGCAATATTTGACATTTTTGGCCGATATACTTATAGTGTGTAGCTGTTGTTGATTGAAATAGTGAAAATGACACGAAAGTAAACATCTCGAAACTTTTTCGCGGACACCGACCCGTGCCATTTTGGTAGAATTCCCCATAGTTGCAGGGCACTAATTATCTTTCCTTTGCATTGAACAGGTGGACTGTTCAACGAAAACGGCAAAACATGCTTCTTAAACGTATGCATACAGTCTATAAGATGCATTCCTGAACTGTGCTCTGTCATCTGCCAGCAACCTACAGAGGCCACAGAAGCACGCACTGAATTCACTTTAGCACGGAAACAGGGCTTAATTCGACATCTTCAGGATATCATCAAAGCCCTATTGGTAAGTATCGCCATACATTGCAATTCTTTGTGAACTTCCAGGAGTGAATATGTAACTTTTTACTGTTTTATTGTTTTCAGAATCTAAGTCCGATACCCACCCGTACAAAACCTATGCTTGGGTACTTGCAGTTCTTAATGCAATGTGATTTAAAGGAGCAACAACAAGATTGTCACGAGTGCATGTCGAAATTATTGGAAGCCGCATATGATGTACTCCCAGCTAGTGGTGCCCAGGACCTAAAGCGCCTTCTGGCAGGTAAGGACCTTCCCAGTATTGAAACACTGTTAAAAATATAATATTTCAGTGGGAGATCACGGGACGCGTTATGCAGAAGTGTATAGATAATTTACAAATCTTATTGCACATTTATTTACGTATATTTATACACAAAGAGATTTCCGTTTTGTTCTGTGTTTCCTATACTTTGAAATGTTTTGAAGGGTCCAAGACAAAGTAAGTGTGAAGATTTAGTGTGAAGAGGAACGTAGAGACAGTTTGCGAGTGATACTTCTCAATAGAGACATGTTTTGAAAATAATGTTTCTGAATTCATTTATTTCTGTCTCTTCATAGTAAGGTTAGAGTTTGAATTACCGCGCCGTGCGCGTTTCTCAGCCGAGACGGTTCAAGCCGAGCTCCGAGCTGCGCTTCGAGCCGGGCGACGAGCTGAGTCTGCCGGAGGGAGGGGGGTAGACGGGAGGGGGAGGAGGGGGCGTCTGGCTGTGGCACGGGGCACGGCGGTCGGGCGGGCGGGGCCGCATCACGCGGCCCTACACGCACCACCGGATGACGTCATGCGTGGTGCCCGGGGCCCCTCGCTCCGCATGAGAGTACAAGCAATGATACATAGTTAAGGTAGTACGAGCGATGCAGTCTAGTCAGCCTAGAGACTAAACTTGCACCAACTTTCCAGACAATTTTAAATAAGTTTAAACCGTTGCTAAAATTGTATGTATTTAAATTAAGTTGATTCGCATCTTCTCCTGACACATTTGAGAAATATGTGTGCAAATTTAAAATAGTTTGACTTTGGACGAGCGAGGCAGACGACTAGGCCGATACCTAACCTCTCCGTCCACATCCAACGTCATATAACATAATAAAGACCAATGTCGTTCATTTTCCTTCACTACAATGGCGCGATTATCGCAGCAGAATCGCATGAACATGCACAGAATAAACGTCACGTGTCCAAAAGTTGAATACAATAAACATAAAATAACAACATGGGTAACGCCGTCAGTGGCCGTATGAAAAATTTCGAGGCTAACGTCGGCGCCATTTCGACTGTGAATAAAATATCAACTTTTAACTCTAAATATCTTTTTCAGATGAACGGCAAGGTGGTGTTATCAATGTTGCATTGCATTCATAATTTAATAATGTTTCGATTTCAATCAGTTTGCGGAAATACTCACATTTCTTTCTTAATTTTTCGAATTGCCCGTGACCAAGACACTCTCTCCCATAAGACTCCGGGTAAAATCGGAGGAATTTCAATCGACGAAATCTTTCTTATAGTATCGGTAACCCCAGAATAATTTGTAACCAATCGGTGTGGAATTTTTCAAAGTACCTCCGGTTTTTGTTTCCCTTTTCAGACACATTTAATTTCCCCACGCTCGTACTACCTTAAGTAAAGTATTATTAATTTCAGTTGTGTATAATGTATCATCTGCTAAAAAGTTCCGTTGTTGGGATCGCGGTATCCAGGTAGCACGCAGTCACACAGCACAGATACAGAACGCACTAATAATACAGAGTGGATTAGCCCGGATCCCCGGTCCCGGCAGGAGCGGGGCGGGATCGAGACTGTTGGCGAACCGCGCCTTTGTCGTCGTCTGCTAGCGGTACCAGGGAAAGGCCCGCGAGGGGGGCGGACCCGCGGACCCTGCATCCGTCAAAGAACGGATCGCGAAAGCTCGCAAAGTGACGTTTATTGGACTTTATCACCGTCGAATCGATATCTAAGCTACGCAAAAGAAAGTTCATTTCTCACTTGGGCTATTCGTAAGTTACTAAGGATTTGAAGCTTTTGTTGGCTGAGTGATTAGCGAAGCCCATAACTCCACTTACCGAAAAAGTTTAATTCTACTTGTCTGTCTGTCTGTTTGTTTGTTAAACTCAAGACAGAATGTAGATAGCGACCTAGGAATTTTAGGGTCGTTTTGTGTCATAAAGAGACAGATCGAGTTCGTGGATTAGCAATTTCGCTAAAAAATTGGCTTTTTACAAATTCAAATACCACAGGTCGCAAAATGTTTTTTTTTTTTTTTGCAATAATATTTTATGAGTTGCTGAGGGCTAACTCATAAAAGAAGAACCCTTCGAAAGAAAATTTTCCGTTTTGCTTTTTTTTGTACCATTTGGGTACTAGGGGGCATTTCTTGACGTAAATGAGGTGAAAATGTCCAAATGGTCTATTAAATCGTAAGAAGGCTTCAAATCGAAAAATTGTAAAGAAAGTAATACCTAGGCGTCGTAATAGCTGATTCAGGTCCTGTGTACGTTACAAACCCAATTATTCGTAATACGAATACGAATACTGCTGTTTGTAAAGAACTACAAGTGTAGGCAAACCATCAGAAATGGAGCGCATTTCACTCGGTACACTTGTGGGATTTCTCCCATAAACACGGGTCTAGGAAAAATCCAAATCTAGTTGAGCAAGTGCATTTGGTATAATGGTGTACGGTGTGGCATCTTGTACTAACGTTTTTTAACTATTGTAATTCATTCTTGATAGAGTTTCAATGTAGTTTGCTATGCCCCCAGGAACCTCCGAAGTGTGTCTCCTCTGCACTGTTTGCAATACCAAAACTTCCAGTTTTGCCGACGAATGGGTAACAGCCATGGCTATTCACGAAACCGACACCTCTCTGGTAAAGTATTTCTTTTCCTCATGAGTCAGGAGTGTTTTCGGAACGGTTTACTCACAATGTCAGTGTCATTCAAATCATAGAAGTCGATTACATTTACATGCGAAATCGTTACACAATCTCTTGGATGTTTCAATAACATACGTTACGATGTTACATCCAAGTTGTGGGGACACGTTTAGCCTTTCTTCATACATCCATTCAAAATAACAAATTTTCCTTTTTTAACTAATTTTTCGTTTCAGGAAGAAATTCTTGATCGCTGCGCAACACCAGAAATCTTGGACGACGGTGATAAGAGATTTTGTGAGACTTGTCAGGAGAAGACAAGAACTATTAAGATCGAAGGCGTTTGGAAAAGACCACCTATACTGCTGACAATTATGTTAAAGAGGTTCTCATTTCAACGGGGACTGATTAAGAAGATTACGAATGCGTAAGTCTACACAGCTGTGTGCATTTTGTAATACTTGGCGTGTTCATTATACCAGGTGGCCGATTCACGCCGCGCACTTCTGTAGGTATACTGTACCGCATACACGAGTGCGGGCGGGCTTGCCTATAGCCCTTGTCCACGGCGCCTTACGAGCCGAGCGAGTAGGCAACCCGCCCGCACTCGTGCATGCGGTACAGCATAACTACAGAAGTGCGCGGCGTGAATCAGCCACCTGGTACAGTTCCCTCGCGATAAGTGACTGACCGACCAGGGTCGGTGCCGGTCACTTTGCCTGTCCACACGCGCGCTTGTGATGAATTTGTCGTGTTCTTTCTT
>NW_026267346.1:161151-162664 GCF_000697945.3 Frankliniella occidentalis | reverse complement strand
CATGTCAAAGCGTCTGCCTCAGAATCAGCAAGCAACATTTCGAGGTGAGTGCATTTTAACCACAACGGCTCATTTACTACCCTAACCAGGCCACACGGTAAAAACAATGTCTGATTTTTTGAGGAGAAAGGGAAAACTTTGAGGAACTCCCTTAATTTGGGGAAAACTCCTCCGATTTTAAGGGAGTCTCCTCAAAAAATGAGGGAATTTACCACATTTTTTTAGGAGACTCCCTCAAAATCGGAGGAGTTTTCCTCAAATATGGGAGATCCTCAAAGTTTTCCCTTTTCCCTCAAATAATCAGACATTGTTTTTACCGTGCACAAAGCCCCTCAGCTTTTCGTACAGCTCAACGCTGGAAAAACAAAGCTGCTAATGAACACCTTTCCAGAGGCACTAAACATTCAAAGGCACAAAAATTCAGTATTTTTGAAATATAACTTGCCCATGAAAATCAATTTAGTCAAAAGATGCATTTGCTTCACGCGAGAGTTGATCGCCACGATCACTAGCGCTCTTCGTGCCCACAAGCACGGGCCATCCCCTTATAAGACGCCACTGTACAGTGTAAAAAAAAAATCTGCTTTAAAATGTTTTTGATTATTTCTCAATCTTTATTCCCAGATTCCGAAAACGCCAGAGTAAAGACCTGCAATCCATCCACTAAGCCTTCTGGTTCTACTACAACACCAAAACCTGCTGCAAAACCGTCACACCATGTCACACCATCTGCCTCAAAATCAACAACCAACATTTCGAGGTGAGTGCATTTTAACCACTACGGCTCATTTTCTACCCCGAGGGAGCCACCACTTCGATTTAGGATGTACTCAGGATTACGTGGTTACAGGGATAACACGTAAATTTAGAGGGATTACACATGAATTTTATTGAATTTCTGGTTCTAAAACCATTAAATTTGGACAACAAGGTAAAATTTAGTGATAATAGTTAAAAATTTGGTCAAAGTATTACACGAAATACATAAGGATAACAGAGCGATAACACCTTCATCAGTACACAGAATGACGCGAGTGGTGGCCCCCTCGTACTGCCATAACCAGGCCACAAAGCCCCTCAGCTGCAAATAATGGCGTTCGTCCGTCCGCACTGAGAAAAGTGTTTCGTTGCAGCCATCAAAATTTTGATACTCACGACCAAATTTTGTTCGGTCAGTCCGGCTTAGTCACAGGCATCAAAATTTTAGTTGCTGTCACCGAAATTTTGGTTGCTGTAACCAAACGTTTAGTTGCTGCGACCAAAATTTTGATGGTCATGACTAATCCGGACTGATCGAACAATTTTTGATCGCTGCAACGAAACATTTCTCTCAGTGCGTCCGTTTGTGACCCGTTGCGATAGAAAGTGTGAGTTAAACATCGAATCCGTTCCCAAAAATGCGCATACACTGAAAATAGACGAAGCGGCTGATTCCAGAGGACTGGCCCTCAAAGTTTGTTTAGGAGGTTCGTGTTCCAGTCGATGTGTGGTCAGTTAAAAAGTGCGTTCGAAT
>NW_026267346.1:158519-160916 GCF_000697945.3 Frankliniella occidentalis | reverse complement strand
TAATATATTATCGTAATTTTGAAGTAAAATTTTTCGTTATTTCGTCGTTAAATTGTAGTCGTTTCAAAAACGACAAATCTACACTGTAAACTACTGAGTTGCACACTTGCAAGTAGCAGTTGCATACTTGCAAATTGCAGTTGCACACTTACTTAGAAGTGTTGGGCAGTTGAACACTTCGTATATCAGTGTTTTAACAAAATTTAGCATATCAGTAGTTTTTCTATGTTAAATGCATATCCGACAAATTTCGATATGACAAAGGGGCACATTAAATCGTTAATTTTTAATGAAATGAAATTAAAACGCTCAGATGATTTGCAGTGCGCGTTGGCCCTCTCTCGAAACGGAAAATATAACCTCACATTCCAGAAATTTATTTTTCTCTAACGTTGGGTTCGTTTCGTTATTAACACAAATAAAGGGTTAAGTCTTTGGAAAAAAAATAGGAAAACTTTGAGGAACTCTCATATTCTAAGAAAGACCCTCAAATTTGGAGAAAATTTTCTTTTTTGTTTTGTTTTTTTCAAAAATTTAGGGAAATTCACCCATTTTTTGAGAATACTTCCAAAAAATCCGAGGAGTTTTTGTTGTATAGTACGTTAAATCATGTTGGTACGCCTTATGCCTCACTGCCTTGTCTGTCACGTCACACCTGTACTTGTCAACCTGTCATGTGATCGTACACAATAAAGTCAGTCATCTTGGAACCACTAAAGAGTCAACTTCAATTACCTCACACCAATCGTCTATATCAAGCATTACAACATGGCACAGTCGTGCGGTCAAGAACCTACATCGAATGACATCAATCTACAATCAAGTTATTGTTTTAATGGATCAACAAGTATCACAAAGAGTTCAAGAGGTTATGTATCAAAACCGGTATCTAAACCTATCAAGACCAGTCAAGACATCAAATTTTCAAATTAAATCAAGATCAGTGACACGTGGTAATCTAACCTTATCCGTGAATCCGTCATCGTGAAGCGCATCTTTTAATCTGTCTCATCAGAATCAATGAAGTTTTATATCATCAAGTTCAATGAAGTTATCTAGACAATCAAGATCAATCAATCAACCTAGTCAATCATGATCAATCAAGAGTCCATTATCAAGTTCATTCATCAAGTTCCTGAAGTGTCAAGTTCAACTTCGTCTGAGACCGTATCATCAAGTCCAGTCAGGAGGGTCGGCTTCAGTGAACATATCAAGATCTCTGAAGCATCAAGTTCAACTTCAGAATCAAGATCTCTGAAGCATCAAGTTCAACTTCAGAATCATCAAATCATCATCAATCTTTTCACCTTTTCCTTGTTGAGGGCAATGTTTTGTCTTCAACACCCGGGGTCATCAGGGACGTGGCGTTCATTGAAATGCCTGTTCTCCTGAGCCTCGTGAGGGTACATGCAAGTTCTCCAGCCTGAAGTAAGCATGAATAATGAATCCCTCAGTTTCAAAGAAGTAACATCCACTTCTATAGGCTGTGAGTGTGGGAGGTGAGAGTGTGTGTGAGAACCAGATAGTAGAGGACTCATTTCCTGGCCTCATGACATCAAGATCCTATGTCAATTAATCCTTGGTGTGAGGTGAAAAAGCACCTCCTTCTAGAATCTTGTGGAGATTTATCTGTGTGTATTTGGGTTGCCATTACTTATTCCTTTCTCATGAAAGTCTTCGCTCTTTGTGACTTAGTCATCACGCAAATAGCTTCCAGTTATTTACTGTTCGAATAAACCAGAGTCATAAGTTTATGTATGTTCGCTAACATTAACTTTCTATGGGCACCTAAAAAATCTCTTTACAGCAAGATCTATGGTAAGACTCTACAGAGTTTGTTTTATACCATCTTATTTTGAAAAGTGTTTTAGACAATTTAAAGATTAATTTTACTAGAGTGTTGTTCTGTTTGATTTGTATCTCAACAACTTCACTTATATACCACCTAATACTTTTCATAAATTCTGTGCTTTCAAATTAGTTGCACTCGTTATGTTTTGCATTACTTATGCTTATCATTTACATCATTGCTACTGCAATGTTAATATTTCATAGCTGATAAATTGTTTGCTTACGCACTTTGTTTCAGTTAAAGTATCGTCAACCCGGCAATCAAATTTGTCAACTCGCTAGCCCTCTATTTACATAATTTTGCCACCTTTGTTTATTTTATGCTAGCTATAGTGCATTCGTTATTCACCTCATGTAAAAAATTGTTAAAGGGAATTATGCCACAATTTTTTCTAAAAAGGGGAAGATGTATTGTATTGTTCCAAACTATCTCTACTATTGTATAACATCCTTACTATTATCAGCCTTGTGTAAAATGTTTGACGTAGTCCATCCAAATTATTGTTTTCCAATAATTTCAAACCAAAAGGGGGAGATGTTGTATAG
>NW_026267346.1:146518-149509 GCF_000697945.3 Frankliniella occidentalis | reverse complement strand
ACGTAATTGCAACATTCTGCACGACGCGTGCGCGTAGTAAAACATAACGGAACCGGAACCGGAGGCTGGCGCCTGCAAGACTCGGGGTAGGCCAGTCCGCAGTACACGGATGCAATGCAGACGAGATGTTGCCTATCCACCAGGCGCTACGAGAGCTAGCAACTGTCGATCACCTACCGACACCGACGTTTGTCGCTGCTCTGTACAGAATCGCAAACTCGTGACTCGCGGCGAGCTGCGCACACTACTGCCAGAGCACTGTTCGCACGCGTTCACAAAAAGCCATAGATTTATGAAAAAAACGTTATGCTGCTCTACCGGCAAGACTTGTCGCCTCTAGCAGAAAACTCTCCGTGCGCATAACGATTAACTGTGGGTGATTTGAAAACAAATTCTTATTCGCACGAGTATTTGGAAAACCCGCGGACGCGTTAATTGTTAATCCGCGTGCGCACAACAGTTTCGGAATTAGACAAACGGGTCGAGTTATTTAAGGTGGTTTTACTATGCGCACGCGTCGTGCAGAATGTTGCTTTTACGTTATTCGCTTTTTTTTCCCTGACCGTACTTCGACTCGAACCCGAGTCTCCAAAACGGGACGCACGCCTTAGCGCACTCCGCCAGCGATCATAGCTGGTGACCGATGTGCTTGGGACCCTACTCGTTCCACAACGCTATGCTGCACTCTTGAATTGCCTGCGTGCAAATAAAAGAAACTCCGTAGAGTGCACGCGGCGTGTCGCTTCGGGTCGTTTCATTATGCGCACGCGCTTTTATTCTTTTGCGCGTGCGCATAATATTTATTGAGTTGTGGACACTCGTCGTGTATTTTTTTTATTCACACGAAGCGTGTAAGGGACTCTCTAAACAACAATTTTTTCAGTGGGCTAGTGCGGTTGGGGTGGCGCGCGCAATGAGGTATTTTCCGAAGTAGAAGAACAAGAGGAATATCGTCTGCTCCCAGACCATCACAAAGCCTCGACCAATCAAAGAGAGCCTCTCTCGTGGCCGGCTCCAGAAAGGCCGTCTCTGATATTGGTTGAGGCTTTGTGATGGTCCGGGAGCAGACGATATTCCTCTTGTTCTTCTAATTCGGAAAATACCTCATTTTCAATGCAATAGTCTCGCGGAGGCTGTCCCACGCTCAGAGCTCTGGGCACGCTGCGTGGGAAGCGCCGCGGCGAAGGGGCCGTAAGAAGTCAGCTGACAAGAAGAGATATTAAAAAGTGGGACCACCGTCATATTCCGTTGTACATTGTAGTAATTATGCTTTGTTCTGTTCTTTTACAGGAGCAGGTCTAACCATAAAAGAGGAACAAAGACAAAGGCTCGTGAAAAAATAAAGAAAATGTCAAAAGCTGATAAGAAGGATCAAACTTTACAAGCTATATCTTCGGAGCTGAAAGCCATAGACGTATCCTCCGAAAACGAGAGTATTGATTTTGAATCTTGCAGCAGTCATTCTGATGGTGGCATGGATTCCGGCCTTCTTGATGAAGTAACAAGCGTTAGTCAGACATCCGCTTCTGAAAATGAAAAAAGCAGCGAGAAAGCACGCAAACAAAAGAAGAAAAGGAAGAAGAAATACCAAAAAAGAAGTACCCACGCTACTGAAGAAAAGAAACTTGGTTCTGAAAACAAGAATAGTGATGGTAGATCAAGCAGCAACCATTCCAAAGACAACGTGGATATCAGCTTGCTTATTGATGAAGAAATTAACGTTTGTGAGCAGTCAATAATTATTGAAGAGGAATCTGAAGAGGAATCTGAAAATGAAAGAAGCAAGAAGAAAGGGCGTAAACAAAAGAAGAAAAACAAAAACAGGAACATTGCTACTGCAAAAATGAAGTATGACAAAGTGGAAGGATCATTTTCAGTGAAAGCAGAATCCTGGGGTCAAGTTTGGGACTTTCGCCGTGGTACATTTAAAAACCGAAAATTGTGGAAAGTAATCCTTAGGAGGCATATGAAAGCATTCCGACCATTTTGTAAACATAATTTCAAGGGGAGTGGAGAAGCTTACAAAACCTGCACTGGGGATGTCTCACTTCGTGCCTATTTGTATTGCGGCACGGGGAACTGCAAGCATTACTCTCTCAAATGGCTGGTTACGCCAAATCAATCTGACAACCTCATAATATCAGTGAAATCGGCAGGAAAGGAAAACCACGAAGAAGCTTTGACGAATACTACTCAAGTGAGAGGGGGCGAAAGAGATATTTTACAGAAGAGATTGGAAAATGACACTGCTTACAGCGTTAAGAAGAAGGACGTAGAAAATTTGGATCCAATAGTATATGCAGATAACAACTTACAAGATGTAAAAGGCGATAATGTTTACTGGCACGCCAATTCTGAAGCACTGTCATTAAAAGATTTGCACAAAGACAGTTTTTTTGATGTTGCCATGAAAAGGAGGAGAGAAATAGAAAGTGACAAGTCTGTGCGCTACATTCAGATGGTCGCAGAGCCTCTGATAATCCATTTGTTTTCAGAGGTCCAGATAAGAGCCATTCTGGACCATTTTCCCAACAAGCGATTCAAAATCACAGTGTATGCTGACGCTACAGGGACGCTAATACGTTCAAATGTGTACTATGGGAGTACAATCTACCTCTACGTTTTTGTTGTGAATATCAATGGGGTAATTATACCCCTGTGTGAAATGATCAGTGCACTCCACGATCAGGATGCAATAGGCAGTATTTTAGGTAAATTTAGAATGTTTGTGATTAATGACCTCAAGAGGAAATGGCCATGCGTGGGCAGAATCGTCACTGATTGCAGCTTCGCCTTCATACACGCCATCATGCGTCAGTGGAATGACACAACATTAGAAAGATACCTGAATTCCTGCTACAATTATGTGCGAGGAAAATATACATCTGTTAATTTCTCTGGCGTTGTCATTGCAAGATTATGCAAGAACCACTGGACAGCAATGGTTTGCAACAATCTTTCTGGGCATATTTACAAGGGAGGAATTAAATC
>NW_026267346.1:141770-146468 GCF_000697945.3 Frankliniella occidentalis | reverse complement strand
ATGTGATCGTACACAATAAAGTCAGTCATCTTGGAACCACTAAAGAGTCAACTTCAATTACCTCACACCAATCGTCTATATCAAGCATTACAACAGTTTTCCTCGACTCAAGGGAGGTTTCCAAAGTGTTCCCTTTTCACTCACAACTTCGAACATTGTTTCCTACCGTGTGATACTCATAATAAGCATGGTGGGCACTTTCTCAATTCAAATGCGTACATTGTATTCTTTAAATAAAGCGTACATGGTATGTATACTTTAATTAAATGCATTCATAGTCATGTACACGATTACAGACGCATACATGACCATGTACGCTTTTATGAATGTATATGTACCCACGTACGTACCGGGTGATTCAGAGCACGCGCCGCCGTGTTGCGGGCTTGCCTATCCTCGACTCGGCGGGCGCACGGGTGAGAGGTGAGGAGGGGACCCCTCACACGGCGGCGCGTGCTCTGAATCACCCGGTACATAGCCATGTATACATAGCCATTTATGCATTTAGAAAGGCGTACATGGCCTTGTACGCATTTAGACAAGCGTACATGGGCATGTACGCGTTTTTAAAATTGCACATGGCTATGTATGCATTAATTCACCCCAGAAGCGCTACTGCATTAAATGCGCTTCAATGCGCATTGAAAGGCACATAAAAGGTCACACATTGGTGACGCATTAAATGCGCGTAAAGTGCATTAAATGCGCTTTGAATGCGTCTTAAATGCTGTAATGCGCTTTTAATGTGTCACCAATGTGTGACCTTTTATGTGCATTTCAATGCGCATTAAGCGCATTTAATGCGGTTGGCGCTACTGGGGCAAGTATACATGCCATGTACTCTTCATTCAATGTATACAATGTATCCATTTGAGTTGACAGAGCATTAGGTGCACGCAAGAATGACCTTGACATTCATAAATTTCCCAGGTTTATGCATTTTTATCATCTTTCAGGATATCCTTCCCAGAAGAAATTGATCTAAATGAATTTATGAGCCCAAACTTCGAAGACGTCGTACCAGTAAGTCATCTAGTGGACATAACGTAATTCGCAGTTGCTTGATAAAACTAGTACATTAAAACATTCATAAGAAAGTGACGCTTAGATAGATAACGGGAACATGTACTGTTCTTTACAGAACTATTCACTTGCTGGCGTTACTGTCCACGAAGGTCCTTCAATAGTCGAAGGACATTACTATCACTGTGGAAAGTTTACTAGCGGATGGTATAAGTTTAATGACTCTTCCGTCACCGAGGTAAGATAAACACTATTTTTCTCAGCTTTTCTTTTCTATTCGTGATGTATCAAGTTGACAGTTTTAACTGAAATTAAAAAGAACGACCATGTGACCGACCAGCGGGCTCATGTTTGGTGCAATCCGTGCATGCAAAAAAAAGGATTAGCTAAGACCACGGTGGAGGGAGATACGGCGGGGACACTGGGGTACCTGCGCTTGTCACGATTTCGGCTCCGTTTCTAGTACCTGAGTACACCACCACGCGGCGCTCAACGCAGGATGTACTGAGGCGTGGCGTAGCGTGGCGCGCCTTCCGCCCGTGAGTGCGAGAGAGATAGGTAGTCACTGTGCGAGAGAGAGGTCCGAGCCGCGTACCGGCTACCTCGGGCGCCCGGGCTAGCCCGGCCACTAATCCTCGCTAGCCGGCCGGGAGTACGCCGCCGGCCGCGCCCGGGCTAGCCGGTGCCGGTACGCGGCTCGCACCTCTCTCTCGCACTCACGGTCGGGTGGCGTGCCACGCTACGCCACGCCTCAGTACATCATGCGTTGAGCGCCGCGTGGTGGCGTACTCAGGTACTAGAAACGGAGCCGAAATCGTGACAGCGCAGGTAGGCAGGAGCGGCCCAGGGTCCCCCACCGTATCTCCCTCCACCGTGGCTAAGACAGCTACGGCGCACGTGGTTAGCTCGAACCACGCGTGTTTTGCGTGAAGTGAACTGTGAACAACTGCGTGGGTTCTGAAACGCGCGGATGGACTGCGTGTGTTTCGAAACACGCGTATGAACTGCCTGCGTTAGTCTAAGGTGTCGATGTATTATATCTTGATTCGTGATGCCAGCTAACGTTCTAGCTCTGTCGGCTAAAAGGTCATATACCCGTAGTGGCTGGTCAGTTCTCAGGATGCGACGAAACAGTTAACTGCTACAGCTCATTTTACTACCTATCACGTATTCAGCTAATCTGTTTTTTGCACGTGATCATGTCTGGGACGTGGACCCTTATACACGAACAAAGCCTCGGCCGAGCGTAAGAACCCTAGATTGTCGGAAAGAGGAAATATCAAGGAACCCGATTATCCAAAAATATCGATACTTTGTACTATTTTAGGAAAAGGTCGTATAACTTATCTTTTTGGGAATGTGTCCGGAATACCGATATTTTGACAAAACATGTCCCTATTTCTTTCCCATTTCCGAAAATATATGGTTTTACCCTCATTTATGCTGATTTGGCCGTTTTACGGCAATTTAAACCGCCGATCGATCGACCGTTCCGCCGATCCGCCTCCCTTCACACGTTGAGTCCCAGGGGGGCATTAATCACGTGCTTTGTGACCATACGTGTGGTCACGTGGGACTCAACGTGTTAAAGAGATACCCCTATGTTGCACTGGTCGAACACCTTGCTTGTCACGCTGACAGCAAACACATTAGTTGTCCTAGCAAACGTTGTGCTGGAATAGATAATATATTTTTATCCGTGTGTGAGGAAGTATAACTTCATTTGCTGTGAGGTACAATGAGCCTCACACCGTTTGGTGGTTTGGTGTGAGACTGTCTCACACTTGAGTTTCCAGAGTTCCATTTTAGGAACAAAGTTGTCCCTTAATATTTAGCTTGTACATTGTACATGAGCCCGTGCCTATCTAGACGGATAAAATTTTCCGTTTTATGGATAATTTGATCCGTATTACCTTACCTTACGAACGGATGAAGGCATATTTGAAGTAAATTACCTGTAATACGTACAAGCTTATATGTATAACGGACGATTTGTGATCCATATTTATAAGTAGTCCCAGATATGAGTCCGAATTACACCATACATGAGCCCAAACACGCAGCTCACCCACATTTCAAAGGCCACAACATCTTTTGCAATCCGGGCTTCAGTCTCTATGCTCAAACTTGGGTTGCTTAAATAGTTTTAACCATCGATACAACCCGAGATGTACATCACTCTGATTCTACGTGAACATCTCCATTTAGTAATATTTTTGATGTGATTTTCAACGTCTTTTGTTCATTTTTAAAATATTTCCGACTTTTTCATCTGATTAAGTTGACTTTTCTGATTTTCTACAATTATTTACAAAAATGGAGAAGAGTTCTATTTTTAAGGAACGTGCACTGGAGAGACGAGAGTGCTGTATAATGCGTAAATTAGTGCCAACATTATGCTGTCGTTTTTTTTTCAGGTACCATGGGAAGAAGTCAAAGAGTCGTTTGGAGGTGATTACCAGAACAAAACTGCGTACTGTCTTTACTACAAAAGAGAGCAGCACTCTACAATAGGTGAGTTGTCTACCTTTCCCAGAGATATCCAGCTGAAAGCCAACGCGTGCGCGCAGTAAAGCATAGAAAGGCAGCAGGACGCGCTAGAATAACTCTAAAACTGTTATGCGCATGGGGAATCGATATTTTGACAAGTGAATAACAACAACGTAGGTACCTTTGTAGCACATATCGTCCTTAGAACGTACACGAAACCTTCAGAGAACCAAGAGAACTTTTCCAGAACGTTGTCTGAATGTTCAGTGGTACAAGGGTAAGGGATTGCCTACGTCGCTTGCATATTGCATCACACACTACGCTCGTCCCTAACTCAAAGCACGCACGGCGCAGCGCCTCTAGAGAAACCAAGTATCTTTGCGCGACGCTCGAGAAACCAAGTATATATTGTTGCGCGGCGCTCGAGAAACCAAGTATCGTATCGACTCCGGTGAAACCGTGTAACGCATTTTTTGGCGGTTTTTTAGGAACTATATATTTGAATAGAGGGAAATTTTCTCTAGGGAAAGGGTTTCAAAAAACACCCAAAAATGGAAATACGGGGTTTCACTAGAGTAGTCGCGCAACGATACTTGGTTTCTCGAGCATCGCGCAAAGATACTTGGTTCTTCTAGAGGTGCTTTGAGTTAAGGACGAGCGACTATCAACCAAACCAGAGCCCGGCGCCTGCAGGACTTGGGTTAAGCCACTCCACATTACACGGATGCAATGCAAGCGAGATGTTGCCTACCTACCAGGCGCACGAGACGAAAAATTCATGCACGCACAACTTTCCGTCATTTTCTGTCTAAACTAACTTTTTTCTCGTGCCACTGTTCGGCGAAGCGACAGTTGATCGCCACGAACACAAGTCCAGAATCTGGGTTATGGGCATGCGCGAGCAGCGCCATCCCCTTATAAGACGCCACTGTAGAGTGTAGAAATAATCTGCTTTAATATGTTTTAGATTATTTTTTTAATGTTTATTTCCAGATTCCGAAAACGCCAGAGTAACTGCAAAGACCTGCAATCCATCCACTAATCCTCCTGATTCTACTCACAAACCAAAACCTGCTGCAAAACCATCCGACATGTCAAAGCGTCTGCCTCAGAATCAGCAAGCAACATTTCGAGGTGAGTGCATTTTAACCACAACGGCTCATTTACTACCCTAACCAGGCCACA
>NW_026267346.1:133492-135740 GCF_000697945.3 Frankliniella occidentalis | reverse complement strand
CACAGGCATTGCGTACGGCTCCTCGCTTCAGCAGAGCAGTACGTTGCTGACACCGTCGGAGAAACGTCCTTAAAATTGGATAACACAGGAGACCTGGGTGAGAAAACAGGTGATGACAATGACAATGAGTTCTGTTGCCCGAAATTCTACGAAACAATTTTCTTCAAAAATAAGTATTCTGTATTAGTACCACTTTGGACTAATGTAATGGACGATTTGAGAGAAGACGTTGACTCCAAGACAACATGGACAGCGACGAATGCACACGCAGAGACTTACATGAAGGACAAAAAAAAATTTGTACACAAAGGGTCCCTGTATGACAAACCTGGACGTTTCATCTTGAAGGACAAGAGAGATGTTCTCCTGCGAACAAAACAAGTTTTACTTGGTTTCCCGACTGGAAGAACTGCATCGCAAACAAAACACGAGGAAGAAGAAAGTTCCGAGTCTGATACAGAGAAGGTAGAGAGACCGTTTAACAAGGTGTCTAAGAATCCGCCAAGCAGTAGAAGAAAGAAAACAGAAAAAATAGATGATCAAGTAGGAGAAGAAGACTTAGGAAAAGAGAGCAATGGTTCAGCCGTAACGCCCAAGAAGAAAGTCATTAACCTCAATTCTTCGGCTACTGAAACCTGGCAAACCCCACCACCGCCGAAATTCAACTACTCTCAAGGGGCCACAATAAACAGAATCGCCCATGGCAGAGTAAACCCCACAGAGAAACCTAAATCACCAGAAAACATCGTGAATGCGACGCCGACGTGCGGCCTATCCAAGAAATTAGGTGAAGATGAGTTTGGGAGCGGAGTTTTAGATGGCATTTCTCCCATTCGTAGAAAAAGGTCTGTGCGGGAAGAGGAGATACCACTTCAGCCTCAATCGAAGAAGATGAAACACGTCAACTTTAAGGAGATAGGAAACTCCGATGTTATGCCATCATGCTCCATCTTCGATTTTTCTCATAATCCAGTGAGAACTCAACACGTCATTAGAACATCTACACCCGAACACGGCCAACCCATTCGATTTGGTTCGAATTTCCGTAATGACCTCAGTGACATAAGTGTTGCAAGACGAAGTTTGTTTCAAGATACATTAAATTCAAATAATACAGGCTGTCTTTCAGACCTGGCTAGACCAAAATCCAAGAAACCATCGCCATCAATACCAAAATCAATGTCAGCAGAAAGCAAAACAGCCTCCAAATCAAGCTGGAAAACGCGTTCGCTTTCATTGAAAGGCGACAAAGAAACGTGGCAGCGAACAGATAAAAGTGCGACTCCATCGTTTTCAACTCAAATCGGTCGCCGGTTATCGTCAATTCTTGGTAATCAAAATGCCCCAAGATCGTATTCGAAATCCGGAGCTGACACGAAGAGTGATTTGGACAACCACGATGTCACAAAGCCCTCCGTAGACAATCACGAAAATGAGTGTGAGTACCAGGAAATTGTCGAAACAGTCGAAGATCGTCTTCAAAGATCCCACCTCCTGCCCTTCCGAAGAGATCTGCAAGTGGAAGCTGCGCCTCTCCTTAGCCTACTTAATTCAACGGAAGTGTCATTCATCAACCGTCAGACGACCGGTGACCTTTCGGCTATGCTGTTTGTGTACGGCAATGACGATAACCCAATATATCTGAAAGAGTACATGCACCTACTTAGGCCAAATAATGAATTGACAGCGCCCATCATTGATGCCTGCATATATGTCCTTAAACAAAGTAACGGAAATGAAAATGTCTTGGTTGCCACTACTGTGCAGGGGACAGAGGTCATGCACGGTCGCCAAACATTTTTAAATACCGATCTATCAAACTTTACTACAATCCTAATTCCCTTTAAGCATAATAGCAAGTGGTTGCTCGCCAAAGCCCACCCAAGCACGAAACAACTATCTTTTACTTTCCCTGAGGTCAACAGCTCTATAGTATCGAAAGCTTTGGAAACATATTTTAACACTTATCTTGGAAGTGGTTGGAGGTATGATGAAACGCTCACCCGTCTTTCAGCTGTTGATCTAGATATGTACGCGAACGAGCCATCTGGGATAACATTACTGAGCGCTGTACTATTTTTCCTTGCTGATAAAGTTTTGCCTCCGCAAGATTTAAGACAGACCTTGGCCAAGTTATGTTTGGCCAGAGGACGTGAGAAGAAGTTGCTTACTCTCCTGGAAACTCCACTTGGAAAAGTGTTTCAAAATGGACTTCTTCAAAATTGCAGTTATTACTTGATGAGGCGAA
>NW_026267346.1:126123-129542 GCF_000697945.3 Frankliniella occidentalis | reverse complement strand
CTGTCCAGTTAAGCATGAAATTGTTGATGAAGCCTTTATGCGCCTGGCTCTATCTGCAAAAGAAATAAAGGGAAAAGCTTTTGAAGTACCTAAAGGATCTTCCATCTCTGAGGAACTGGATGAAAACAGAATGGAATGCAGTGACACGTACGACCACACACCCTTCCACAGGCATTGCGTACGGCTCCTCGCTTCAGCAGAGCAGTACGTTGCTGACACCGTCGGAGAAACGTCCTTAAAATTGGATAACACAGGAGACCTGGGTGAGAAAACAGGTGATGACAATGACAATGAGTTCTGTTGCCCGAAATTCTACGAAACAGTTTTCTTCAAAAATAAGTATGCTGTATTAGTACCACTTTGGACTAATCTAATGGACGATTTGAGAGAAGACGCTGACTCCAAGACAACATGGACAGCGACGAATGCACACGCAGAGACTTACATGAAGGACAAAAAAAAATTTGTACACAAAGGGTCCCTGTATGACAAACCTGGACGTTTCATCTTGAAGGACAAGAGAGATGTTCTCCTGCGAACAAAACAAGTTTTACTTGGTTTCCCGACTGGAAGAACTGCATCGCAAACAAAACACGAGGAAGAAGATAGTTCCGAGTCTGATAGAGAGAAGGTAGAGAGAGAGGTTAACAAGGTGTCTAAGAATCCGCCAAGCAGTAGAAGAAAGAAAACAGAAAAAATAGGCGATGATCAAGTAGAAGAAGAAGACTTTAGAAAAGGAAGCAATGGTTCAGCTGTAACGCCCAAGAAGAAAGTCATAAACCTCAATTCTTCGGCTACTGAAACCTGGCAGACCCCACCACCGCCAAAATTCAACTACTCTCAATGGGCCACAATAAAAAGAATCGCCTATGGCATAGTAAATCCCACAGAGAAACCTAAATCACCAGAAAACATCGTGATTGCGACGGCGACGTGCGGCCAAACCAATAAATTAGGTGAAGATGAGTTTGGGAGCGGAGTTTTAGAAGGCATATCTCCCATTCGTGGAAAAAGGTCTGTGCAGGAAGAGGAGATACCTCTTCAGCCTCAATCGAAGAAGATGAAACACGTTAACTTTAAGGAGATAGGAAACTCCGATATTATGCCATCATGCCCCATCTTTGATTGTTCTCATAATCCAGTGAGTACTCAACACTTCATTAGAACATCTACACCTGAACACGGCCAACCCATTCGATTTGGTTCGAATTTCCGTAATGACCTCAGTGACATAAGTGTTGCAAGACGAAGTTTGTTTCAAGATACATTAAATTCAAATAATACAGGCTGTCTTTCAGACCTGGCTAGACCAAAATCCAAGAAACCATCCCCATCAATAACAAAATCAATGTCAGCAGAAAGCAAAACAACCTCCAAATCAAGCTGGAAAACACGTTCGCTTTCATTGAAAGGCGTCAAAGAAACGTGGCAGCGAACAGATAAGAGTGCGACTCCATCGTTTTCAACTCAAATCGGTCGCCGGTTATCGTCCATTCTTGGTCATCAAAAAGCCCCAAGATCGTCTTCGAAATCCGGAGCTGACACGAAGAGTGATTTGGACAACCACGATGTCGCAAAGCCCTCCGTAGACAATCACGAAAATGACTGTGAGTACCAGGAAATTGTCGAGACAGTGGAGGATCGTCTTCAAAGATCTCATTTCCTACCTTTCCGCGAGGACCTCCAATTCGGAGCAGCGCCACTGATTGGTCTTTTAAATTCAAGCGAGGTATCCTTCATAAACAAACAAACTACTGGTGACCATTCCGCACTGCTCTTCGTTTACGGAAACGATGATAACCCTATCTATCTGAAAGAATTCATGCCACTTCTGAAGACCGACTCTGACCTACCAGCACCGATATTAGACGCATGCCTCTTTCTTATTTCTGAACATTATATTAATGCAACAATTCTACTCACAACTACCGTGCAAGGAAGAGAGATTATTCTCCCCAGAGTTCAGAAAAAGATTGAGATTGACAATTATCGTACTGTTCTGATTCCGTTGAAACGCGGCAATGAGTGGGTACTGGTTCATGCTGACACGTCTGACCGTACACTGTACACTTATGATGTGTGCGTCTCAACAGAAGGTAAAACGCTGGAAAAGTACTTCAACCAGTTTCACGGATCAGATTGGCAGTATGCTGGCCTGTTGTCTTGCCCTTCATCGAATATAGAGGCATATTCAGAAGAGCCATCTGGTATCCGACTTCTAAATTATGTTTTATTTATCTTGACTCAAAATTCCTTCTCTCCTAAATCTCTACGCCAGACATTTGCAAAATTATGCTTGACAAAAGGGCGGGAAAAAAAAGATTTAGAGAACCTGCAAACCCCCCTTGGCTCATTGTTTCCAAATGGCTTGCTGCAAAATTGTAACTATTACTTATCTCGTCGAAGTACACATTATGTCGTTGCTTCGTACGGCAATGGCATGGACATTCTTGACTCTCTGCAGTACGCCTTGCTGGCGCAGGAAGATGCACAGCTAATAACAGTTATAATCGACGCGGCGATATATTCCATCGCCAAATCAAGTAAGGATTTTATGTATGTGCGCATTCCCACATCCAACGAGGTGCTCTTCAGAAGGTTTCAGAGGAGCTGCATCATCAACCACGTTCCGATGGCGAATAGAATTGTCCTCATGCCTTACAATGAGAAAGGATACCACTAGAAACTGGCTATTGCAAACTTCAAGACACTCACTTTTACTGATCTAGATCCCTATCACCCTCAAGTACAGTCACCAAGAACATTCAACAACTTCATAGCCTTCCTGAAAAAACGCAATTCAATTGGATTTGAAAAAGTAAATACCGATGCATGGACAATTGAACCCCCTTTTCCGTATTGCCCCAATCAAAAATTGAGTGACACGGTTAACTGTGGGTTATACGTAATCTATTACGCATACGTCAAGTTGGGCTTCCAGTGTGCATCTTTGGAATTCAATCCTGGAGAACTAAGAAAACAACTACAGAGCATTCTTCTGCAGTATGCAGCAGACATGACGAGCCTCTGCGCCAAGTGCGGAAAAGACCAATATGCCATACACAGAAGAAATTTTGGGGAAATGATTTTTTGTTCGATGTGTCATCGGTGGCTCCATGTAAAGTGTTCATCAAAATTGAAAAACTTGTGCAGTGAAGAGTACAGATCACACTGAAAAAAAAATACTGTGGTGCTAAGGACAGCTGTAACACCCCCAACAACATTTTGCTCTTGGATCGGCTTCAAGAACATGCGTTCTTGGAGCCTGTTCTTGGGCTATGTCGTTGGGTCTATAGACCGGACGTCACTGCGGCAGTGACATGTGTCTTTGGGGTGAGCCATTCTTGTAGTTATTTGAAATACGGACGTGCTTTCGCACTTGTCGTTGATTTCAGTACAGTGTTTTGTAATATTTTTTT
>NW_026267346.1:123725-125654 GCF_000697945.3 Frankliniella occidentalis | reverse complement strand
TACGACAAGCCACAGCAACACGCCTGTCCTTAGCACCACAGTATTTTTCTTTCAGTGCAGAGAACTATTTATTTATTTGTGATATCTGTAGTGAGTACGTAGACCAACAAAACTCAGATAAGTAAGGTTCCTGTGTACAGTTTTAAGTCTCTTGCTCGCAGCAAAACAAGTTACAGAGCTGTTCAATAGTTGTGAATGGAAACACTTGTATTTCTTCAGTTGTACTCGGCCAATTTACATCTGTACACTCTGGAAACTAGAGTGTGATACTGTCCAACAGTTGTAAGTGCAATACCCTGAGTATTACACTTCAAAGTGATCTCTGCAAATCCAAGTGTATAACAAATTGACAGTTATTACTTCGAAACTGAAGAGTTCTATACTTAAAAATGCAATTTTCTAACCATGAAAAAACAAAATTCTGAGGGTGGTTTCTTTTTCGTCTTTAAAGCCTGTTTAAAACAAGCCTAAAACGGGTATGCAATAAGAAATGAATTTCAGGAAATATATGGAAAGTAAACATACATGTTTCAATAAAAATCGCAACCCTATCACACTGATAAACTAAGTGTTCAACTGCTCAACACTTCTAAGTGTGCAACTGCAAGTTAAATACTTGCAAGTGTGCAACTGAAAGTTGAATATTTGCAAGTGTGCAACTCGGTAGGTGTGCACTTGCAAGTGTGCAACTCCTCGGTTGAGCACTTCCTACACAGTAAGCGTCCAATAAGCAAGTGTTTAACTGAGGAGTTGCACACTTGCAAGTGCACACCTACCGAGTTGAACACTTGCAAGTGTAGAACTACGGAGTTGGACACTTGCAAGTATTCAACTTGCAGTTGCACACTTACAAGTGTTGAGCAGTTGAACACTTAGTTTATCAGTGCACATGTATGCTCGCTTTAAAAATATTTAAAGAAGAAGATAGCACCCTCGGAAATAAAATTCTCGTTCATGGTTAGAAAGTTGCATTTTGAAGTGCCCCAGAAGCACTACTGCATTAAATGCGCTTCAGTGCACATTGAAATGCATATAATAGGTGACACATTGGTGACGCATTAAAAGCGCATAGAGTGCACTAAATGCGCATTAAATGCTGTAATGCACTTTAAAAGCGTCACCAATGTGTCACCTTTTATGTGCATTTCAATGCGCATTGAAGCGCATTTAATGCGGTTGGCGCTACTGGGGTGTAGAACTCTTCAGTTTCGCAGTTAAAATTGTCAAGCTATCACACTTGGGTTTGCAGAGTAGTATCACACATGTATCGTACTTAAAAGTGTAGGACCACGCGAGGATCACGCCAAAATGAGCAGTATCACACTTTTACGTGTGATACATGTGTGGTTCTTCACTTTATAGTGTGATACTCATGGTATTGCACTTTTAACTGTTGGACAGTATCACACTTGAGTTTCCGGGGCATTGTCTACTTTAAATAAAGTGTACATCGCATGTGTACCTTAATGTATGCATGCTCAAGTACCTTTTTATAAAGGTATACATACCCTGCTTGTTCCCGGTGATTCAGCTGGCGTAGGTGGCGGGTTTGCCTACTCACTCTGCCCGCAAGGGGGCATATGGCCTCTTTAGTTAGGCAAACCGACCTACACGTGCGTCTCCTCTGAAACACCCTGCATTCATGTACGCATACATAAAAGCGTACTGCTATATGCACACATCAATAAAAGTATACATGCCATGTACACTTTACATGAAGTATACAGTGTACAAATTTGAGTTGACAGTAAGTGGCGAACTGCAACACGTAGCTGTTGTTACTGCTGATCAAAAATGTTAGTCTCTTAAAACTGCAGAACTGTGTTTCTCTTTGCAGTGTGCTTTCGCGATTTCAAATTTGCTAATCGAGTCTTAAACGTCTTTAAATCTCTCTGTGTATGGGTGGGTATGCTCTCACAAAATCATCTT
>NW_026267346.1:111652-117875 GCF_000697945.3 Frankliniella occidentalis | reverse complement strand
GGTCGCGTGGGGTCGTGAGGTAACACTCTGTGGGGTCGCGAAAAAAAATTAGGTTCATTTGGGGGTCGCGGGTAAGAAAAGGTTGGGAACCGCGGGAACCGCTGGGATAGGCCCCTGGCGAGGGGGCAAGAACTCCGGGAATCATGTGTACACCTGACGGTAAATCAGCAGGATAAAAATTGATCGAAATCAACAGAAATTGCTTTAACTACGCGGGAAACTAGTGAAACTGGTTCAATATAGTCGAAATAAGCGTTTTCTTCCAGTAAAAAACCCAAGGAATAAATGTAAGCGGACGGGAATCACTGGGAATCAAGTCTTTCGGGAATCATGTGTACATATCAAAAGGGAGTTATTCCCCCCTCGGCCCCTGGGTGATACATGATGGTGTTGCCAACCTTACAATGCTATCTTTAAAAACAAATAAAGGTACATTCAAGGTGTAAGAAATTAGAATCAGAAATGAAAAATATTTTTGCTCCTTTTTGTTTATTTTTATAGTTAATAATGTTACTGTTGTGCTGTTCAGTTGTTTTGCATTGTAGGCTTAACCTATTCATCTAAAATGAGAATGTTGGCAACACTTCACGGGCGGCAGCCCCCTTGCATCCAAATTTGGAATATTATGGTAAAGAAAATCAAAAATAAAAGTGGGGGTCAAGGGAATATTATGGGAAAGAAAGATAAAGAAAGAAAAGCGGGGTGAAGGGGGCGGAACAAAACACATTTGAAACAGTTTTTGACTTCGAATATTGAAAATTCAAAACAAGATCGGCGAAGCCGATGTACCGTACCCAAATGGTACAGCCTAGTGGTCCGAACACTGCGCGCTAACGGTGGCCGGTGGCCCAAACACGCTGGTGCGTGACGTCACGGACCAGCCTGGCCTCCTCCCCGCAAGCAGACCCCCAACCCGAACCGAACTGAGTGGTGACGTCACAGGCTCTCGTGAGCCGATCCTTCCCTCCTGCCCGGGGCCACACCCGGTTTAGTGCACAACAGGGAGGACTGCGAATAACCACCACCTACGATACGAACAGTTCCTCAGTTCCTGTAGCATTCATGGCTGCCTGTTTGTTGACTTTTAGTTTCTATTCGCTTCGCCATTGTAAATGACCCATGTAAGTTTATTTGTATCTTTTTTGAAATCTTCGAACGGCAACAATACTTTCCTGAGACCGCTCTCCGGTGCTGTTATGTCCGTACTATTCTTAATCTGGTCAATCTTAAAGTGGTAATGCAGGCTTAACCAATCCCATGAAATCTGCCGTTGTTGTTGTTTGTTAAACTCCCAAACTTGTTCTTCCGACACCACTCAAATTTCAATTATTTGTATAACGCACTCAGGTTAATTTACCATCTGCATACTATTGTACTTACACGGCTTTTGGCATATCTGTTCACCTTTCCGTAAATATTCATGTGCCTAGGTTATGTCATTATTTCCCTGGCAGTCAAGATAAGATTGCACTGAAGATAGAATGTTGTGTATATTACTAAACAGTGAACAATTGAAATTTGCTTTTATTCTTAGGTACTGTACAATGCCTTAAAAGCATAGAAATTATTTGACCCACTGGGCCTCGGTGTTCATCAATCCTACGAATTAAGGTGAAGGCCTCAAAATGATTCCAAATCCTCAATCATACCAATATGACTTTTGGATCCAGAGTTCAGAAGATGCCACTGTTGAGATTAGTTGCCTCATGCCTAATGGACTTTTTATACCAATGGAAGTTAATAGAAATGCAACGCTCCAAGAAGTTAAAGAGGTGATAGAGAAGTCTTATACACTGCTCAACTTTCTTTCCAAATATATGAGCCACAGATTCATCATTCATTCATGATGCAGGTCATAATTTTTGCCCTATCTTCTATGATTTTCAGGATTTGTGGGAGGAAGCTAGCAAATACCCATTACATGGGCTTCTTCATGATGCCTCAATTTATGTGTTCATGTGCATCAATTCTATGGCTGAGCCTGAAGAACTTCATGATGAGAATCGTCGTCTTTGTGATGTTAAACCATTTTGTTGCATATTGAAAGTATCCCAACGTGTTGGTGATACAGCAGACAATGCAATAAATACTGAGATTGGAAGACTAATTGGGAAAGGTGTGTATTTTGTTGAAAATTTTTCAAACTTTCTCCATCACATTGGTTTTGTTATTTTAGTTTGACCAACAGCTCTGCTGCTTTCTTTATATTTCGTCTAGGTCTTCATGAATTCCAAGCATTAAAAAATTCTGAGATAAATGATTTTAGATGGAAAATGAAAAATTTAGGGGATGAAGTTGCCCGAACTCGAGTCAATAAATCATGGCTGGAGAGACTTTATTATCAATTTCCCCCTCGACTAGCCGATCCTACTAAAGATATACCTCACAATGTTGCGTGTAAGCTTCGAGATGGAACTTTTGTATTGACGACTAAATTTGAGAACACTGATGTAAGTTAGCAAAAATGTGTACCTTCATTTTTATCATGTTTGTTTAATAATTTATTTTATTTTACATTCATATTTTTGTCTTAACAGGCCTCATTTACCTTCATTGTTACTTATAATACCAAGCCACAACAGTTAATTACCCAGATATTAAATAAGAAATCCCAGAACTTAGCCTTCAGTGGTGAACAGGCACAAAACTTTGTTTTAAAAGTTTGTGGGCAAGATGAATACCTTGTGGGTGATGTGCCTCTCATTCAGTTTCTATATATTCAAGAAATGATAGCCAAAGACTGTTGTCCACTTGTTGTCACTGTTTCAATAGATAGTATTCCAGGTAAAGTTCATTGATTTGTCTGTAGCAAATGGCACCACATTTTCAGATGACTTGTCAAACTTTTATTTAGGTATATTTGAAAAGTTTAATCCTAACATGAGTGTTTATTTTTCCTGTTAATTAGTTGATAGAGAAAATTCCAATGATGTAGGCAGTAAAGAAATGCAAAGAACAAGGCAACCATCATCAACCAATACACAACGTAAGAAAGGGAAGCACATCTCTTCATGGAGTATTAAACAACCATTTGAGTTTCAAGTGAAAGAGATATCTCGCCTTAACTGCAATGTAAATCGACCCGTTGAGGTAAGATAGTCGATATTCAAATCACAACCATGTACACTATGGTACCCAATGTTTTCCAAATAAAAAGGTTCTGTTTCTCAGGTTGTGGTGAAGGCTGGCCTCTTTCATGGAGGAAAGTCCTTGTGTCAGCCAAAGCAAACAACAGAAAAGGCTGTTGAATCAAATTGTGTTGCAAAATTTGAAGAAGTTTTAAAGTTTGATATCAATGTGTCAAATATTCCAAGAATGGCAAGACTCTGTCTAATGGTTTATGAAATATCTAAAAGTTCTAAAGGTGTCAAGTCAAGAAGATTAAAAGACTCCAAACAGGTTTGGGAACCTTTTTTCAATCAGTGGTTATGTCTTGGGTTATGTATGTTAATTTGTGGATTTGAAGGTCTTATTCATGTGTTTTTTTCAGGAATTATACATTGTCCCTCTTGCATGGGTTAACACTACAGTTTTTGATTTCAAAAATCAAATGAACACGGCTACGACTCTTTACATGTGGACGTATGCTGAGGACATTCAAACAGATGATTTACTACACCCTTTAGGCACTGTTGTGTCCAATCCTTTAGGTAGTGATGCAACTCAACTGACCCTAGCATTCAAAAAGTAAGATATCTATCTACCTTTTTTAACCACATTGTGTAATTCTTTTTGCTTTTTACCCTTCTTTTTCTTACTCCTTTGTTGATGGAGGACCATGCCATTGTGCCAGTTACGGCTTGATTATTTTTCTTTACAGAAAGTGAAAGCAAATATCAAGAACAATACACAATAATTTAATTTTGTATTTTCTTGACTTCTTGCTGTATCTACTATTTTGGACGGTTAATGATTTTTCCATCTCTCATGTAAACTTTCTTTACTACACAGGTATCATCCAGATCACACGGTTGTGTACCCATCCCTTGAGAAAGTTCTAGAATTTTCAGAAACTAAGGGTGAACTAAAACTTGCTTTGGATATGTCAGAACCTTCAAGTCAAAGTCAACAATATCTTGATACTTTGAGGTATGAAACAGTTGTGAAATTCTGCGTGAATGACATCTTCCTTATGTGTAATGTAATTTGTTTCTTCAGGTCAAATGTGGAAACAGATCCTACCTTTGAAATGCACGAGCAAGAGAGAAAGAGAGTTTGGGAGCTTCGCTATGACTGTATGAAACTGATGCCTCATCAGCTCCCTATGCTTTTAACATGTGTGGAGTGGAATGATCAGATCGAGGTACAAGTTAAAACCCTTTAAAAGAGTATTAAAATGAAGTGGAAACAAGTTTTATGACACAGATTATGATGTGACCGACTTGTATATTTTCCAGACTGCTGAAGCCATAACACTACTACAGCATTGGCCTACATTACCTGTTGAAAAAGCACTAGAACTTTTAGATTACGCATATGCTGATCAATCAGTCAGAACTTTTGCTGTGAAGTGTTTGCGAGATGTCAGGTAGATGTTTAAGTACTACATCAATAGTGTCTGTAGGTTTTACATAATTTTTGCTCATTGCAATAACATAGTGCATTACTTTCCAGTGATGAAGATTTATCACTCTACCTTCTACAACTCGTGCAAGCTCTTAAACATGAGTCTTATTTATCCTGTGATCTAGTTGAGTTTTTATTACGCCGGGCACTAAGTAATCAAAAGATTGGTCATTATTTATTTTGGCACCTAAGGTATTGTATTTAAACCAAGCTTCTCTTGTTGGTTTTCTTGAACAACCTTGTGTTCTTAGTCTTAATTCTATGTATGGGTTTTAATCTGAGGAATTTTTGTTCTAGGTCTGAAATGCAAGTTGCGTCAGTATCAGTGCGTTTTGGCCTTATTCTTGAAGCTTACTGCCGTGGTAGTCAAGAACATATGCGCTTACTCTTCAGGCAATTAGAATGCCTTGATAAACTCAAACTAACTAGCGACGAGATGGTAAGAAGCAAAAAAGACAAAGACAAAGCCAAGCAGTTCCTTCAAGAGCGTCTTCAGGAACCCCACTGTCAAGATGCTCTTTCTAAACTTGCAAGTCCTCTTGATCCTAGGTATCGCTGTAAGAAAGTTCGGTAAGTTTAATGTAGCACCACCTGTTGCATTTTAGAGCCGCATTCAGGAAACTGCCCAGCAATGAACACCTAGCTCTCGGAGTAGTCAGCTCCCCGCTCCCCCCGCGGGTGCCCGCCACGTGAAAAATAGTTTACAATAATAAATTTAGGGGTCCATAATGCACAGAGATACCATGCTAGAAGACAAGAATATATAGAATGCTTTATATGCCTTGAAGTTCCCATAACACCTGACAAGCTAAAAAAAATGGTTTATTTACATTTGTTTTTTAAAGTGGGTTTCATTTCATTGTTAACAAGGACTGTATTTTCTTTTCTTTTGAAAAATTTCTTTATTTAAGCGCCACTTTGTTCAAGTAAATCCTTATCATTGTTAATGTTAATTGAAATTTTCAAATTACAGTGTTGAAAAATGTAAAGTAATGGACAGTAAAATGAGACCTCTTTGGATTGTATTTGAAAATGTAGACCCCTATGGTGAAGATGTCTATGTTATCTTCAAAAATGGGGATGATCTGCGACAAGATATGTTAACTTTGCAAATGATCCGCATCATGGACAAGTTGTGGAAAAATGAAGGTCTTGATTTAAGGTATGTATGAACGCAGCCCAGGTAACTCATACCTTTGCTTTCACAGTGTGAGGTACATTATAAAATTAAACTTTTGTTTGCAGGATGAATGCATATGGTTGCATTTCTACAGACAATAGAGTTGGACTCATTGAGGTTGTTTTAAATGCAGAAACCATTGCAAACATTCAGAAAGATAAGGGCATGCTGTCTGCCACCTCTGCTTTTCAAAAAGGCTCTCTTCTTGGTAAGTATGAGTGTTTTTAGTCATTATTTGTTACATTACTAAAAATATGATTTGTCTGAAAATCTACAACTGTAAGGAATTTTCCTGTAGCTTGGTTGAAAGACCACAACCCTTCAGAGACAAAACTAAATAAAGCCATTGAAGAGTTTACTTTGTCTTGTGCTGGTTACTGTGTAGCCACATATGTCCTTGGTGTGGCTGATAGGCACTCAGACAACATTATGGTGAAAAAGACAGGACAAGTAAGAGACACAATACCCCCCCCCCCC
>NW_026267346.1:109646-111602 GCF_000697945.3 Frankliniella occidentalis | reverse complement strand
TCTATTCTAGTGTGTTCTGTTTGTTGCTTTTGTTCAGATTGTTTTTACCTTCGTACCCTTCTTGCAGTTAGATGCTATTTCATTTATTTGTGATATTCACCAAACTTGAATGTCTTTATTCTTAATTGCTGTATGAATTCGCAACCTCATCCCAATACTGTTTGCCTTCACTAAATCTGAACTGTGTTAACTACCTGTGCTTTACTAGCCTCAAGCTGTTATATAATCATTGTTAACGTTTTAACGTTGTCTATTGTCAAAGGCAAGATCAGATTTTTTTTATTAATGTTGCTTTAGCAATGTGAAAACTATTATTACCGCAGAAACTCCAATCATCTTGCTGTCGCAATTTTCTTTCTTCGTTCAATTTTGTTATGACGTCGGACAGGAACTATCGCTTTTGGTTTTTTTTATTACCCTCCTCACTAGCATACAGATCAGCAAGAATTAAACCGCTATTTGTTAATGGTGTTTACCTTTCTTAGGACGGCTTTCGGAGTTGTTTTGAAAGGGTTTCTATAAATTTTTATTCAAAACTTATGTGTGATTTTATGTCAAAGGTTTTAAAATGAAAGCAATGATTGTTAGCCATATTTTTTGTTGTTTTTTAACGAACCTTCCTTCGTTCATTTCTATATTGTGTTTGCCTAAAATTAAAACACAACGAAGTGCAAAGTGGATGTGGAGACCGCCTCCCCAGCGCCATACATAGAATGGTATAAATACCTTGTAAGACCATCAATAACATATTGTTCTGATACCATCGCATTTGGCCACATTACTCACAACGGACCACCATATTGGCATGACCCATGCAGCAGTCCGTAGATCACCCACTGCGAAATGCAAAAAAAAACTCTGCATCACATGTATTTGCCCATTTACTATTAGCAGATAAAACGCAGTACTAGCAAGCACAGTAAAAATAGTATGTTTACGGCTCGGAAAATTTTCCATGATTGTCGTAATTATAAAAGTTGTGACTGTTCCTCCAGCCTTTTAACAGAGATTGGTCACAAAACGTCAAAATGATGAAAATTCGCATCACTATGACGTATTTTTAGACGCAGAAACTTCATTTTAACATCATTAATACGTCAATCTGACGTTTTGTAAGCAAGACTAGGGTATCAGATATCTACAAAATTCCTGTAAACTAGGCCTGCGGCGCTGACACCCGAGTCGGACAAAGGGCACAGTCGTAAATAGGCCGTCGGCCCCAAAAGTCACTAATTTTGTTCCTCGAGTTATCAGTTTGATTAGTTACACTACCGGACACCATCAAATATCTGAGAGTTAACATTAAAATGTTTTGGGGTCATTTCCGTGTGAAAAACGCCTTCTGGAGCCCAAACGGTTAGAGATACAGCCAAACGGGCAAAATTTCGGCTCAAAGGGCTCTACTTTGACGAGTTACGTCTAAGAAAGATGTAAAAAAAATATTTTCTTAAAGAAATGTTTTGGGCTTTTTTGTTTATGATATTTTGACACGTTAATTTTTGAGCCAGAGGGCTCAAAATCAATACAGTTCTTCCTTTTTATGATACAAAGCTACAATAAAAATTACAGTCTCCTAGCTAAAACCGTTTTCGAGTTATCGTGCGTACAGACAGACAGACAAACAGACAGACAGACGCGAAACTTTTTGATCATCACTGGAGTAATAGGCTTCGCTAATCGCTCAGCCAATAAAATTTACCACTACCTTTGCAAAGGGCTGAGAGTTCATGGTAAGAAGGTGTGGCTGAGGGCCCAGTTGTGGATGAGAGCGCCTGGTAGGTAGGCGGGCCCGCCATACATACTCGCCGTGCGCCCCCGACTTGTTTGTAACTTGTGGGTACCTTTGGACGAGTTGTGGCTGAGGGCCCATTTGTGGATGAGAGCGCCTGGTAGGTAGGCGGGCCCGCCATACATACTCACTCACCGCACGCCTGCGGCGGTACCCAGTGACCCTCG
>NW_026267346.1:87446-102861 GCF_000697945.3 Frankliniella occidentalis | reverse complement strand
CCCCCCCCCCCCCCACACACCTTTTCTTTGTGTGTCTGTGTGTGTGTGTGTGTACACAGTTGATTGATTGATGATTATTTACCTCTGTACTACTTTTCCAAACTAATATTTTTTTCTCCTTTAAAAAAGCTATTCCATATAGATTTTGGGCATATCTTGGGTCATTTCAAAGCAAAGTTTGGTATTAAAAGAGAACGTGCTCCCTTTGTTCTCGTTCATGACTTTGTTCATGTCATCAATAAAGGACAAACCAAAAAGGGACAAGCTCTTGAGTTTCAAATGTTTCAAAGCCATTGTGAAAAGGTACAGTTCAGAATTACTCACGGAATTCTATTAAACACAGTGCTTCTTAAATAACCTTGGCCTGTTCGTATATTATGAATACTAATTGTTTCTCTCTTTTTCTTCTTAGGCGTTTTTAATATTAAGAAAACATGGAGGACTTATTTTATCACTCTTTGCCATGATGATCTCTACAGGACTGCCAGAGCTAAGCTCTGAAAAAGACCTTAACTATATCAGAGATACTCTGGTAAGTGATGTTATTATCTTGTCATCATCTTTTAAAAGTTAAAAACATTCCAAGGACATTGGTGTATTATATAATTATCGTGGCAATTTTAAAATTCCATAGGTTTTAAACAAGACCGAGCAAGAGGCCATTGCTCATTTTCGTGCAAAATTTGATGAGGCTCTAGCTCTTGCCTGGAGAACCTCGTTGGACTGGGCAGCTCACAATGTTGCAAAGAACAATAAACAATAGGTGAGCAACTCCTTAGGTTCTAAATTTCCCTGTTGTAAGGAAAGATAAAAGGATGGGTTGGTTGGTTTTGACTGACTCAAGAGGTGTAGGAGTTAAGGAAAAGTGGGAAAAATGAAGATTCAAAATTCTTTGGTCATCCCATGAGCAACCTCCTTAGATCCAGGATGTTTTCGAAAGCAAGGCTCGTCTGCTGTCTTCATTCTTTGATTTGTAATTATAATTCTCAAAAAATAACTACAATAAATGTAAATTTGTCTCTGTTTACGACCTCAATTTCTGTACATATACAGGGTAACATAGTTATAGCTTCTCAAAAGAATAATGAACGCTACACTAGTCATTCAATCATGAACATAACTCTAGATAGATTATCGTATAGTGAACTCTTGTTATACTTTAGAATCCAGTAAAAAACTACATGTCTTGTGGTATTGCAGCCATATTTATATTGATGTTTCACTATGTATTTTCAAGTTGTGTTGCATTAAAAATTCTGACGCTACTGACTGACAGTTAACAGGCGTAAAGCAGACAGTCTGTTATATTATGTTGTACACTCCTCATAAACCCGTTGGTTGTACTGAAAATAAATATTAAGATGCTGCAGCAAATACAGTTTTGAAATAGATAGAAAGGGAAATTTTTCAGTGGGCCAAACCCTCTGCTCAATTTTTAACTTTCTTTTGTTGAGTTTATTCTTCTTTAGTGTAGTGGTTAATTCTTTCATGAATAATGGGTCATTTTCTTTGCTATTTGTGTAATGCTTAACCTTTATTTGTTCTAACAAAAAAAACACTCATTTTTTGAAACATTTTGGTTTAAATCAAGGACATAGTCCTGGGTTGTTATAAAAATCAGATAAAGGTTTGTTCTACACACTGTGGCTCTCTGGAGGAAAACTCTTGTATCTTTTAAGCCAAGCAACTAAGCTAAGCAATAATATTGGAAGCTTGGAATCTGCAATAAATGTTAAAAGGCTTTCTTGTTCCTCCAAACGTGCCTAGCCTAGTTCAAACAAATACTTATTTTTCTAAAATTTATGATAATAACTAATGCCAATTAGTCTTCCTTTACTGCTACCAAATTTAAATCTACTTCTACTGTGAAATGCTTGCAAATGTGCTGATGTATTAAGTTAGTTAAAGGATCGGAGGCAGTTTGATTTTTTGCCGAAATTTTCCTACAGATGTGTTACTTTTTCAAATTTATGACGTAAGTGATATCAGCTGCATGTATTGGATTTGAGTTCAAATGTTATCCAAATATGTTGGATTTTCATCTATTTTATTTATATTGACTTAAGTTATGAGAGCACAGTGCTATTGTATGTTTCTTTTTATCACCCAGTATTCTGTTGGTTTGAAATAGTATTGTTATGTAATACACACCAAATTGTTTATCTTAAAAAGTACAGGGTGTCGAGGCTTATGCACTCTACTTTTTATTTAAAGTTATACTCTACCATATGACGAGGTGCGGGCGGGTTTTCCCTGCAAAGTACAGATTTCTGTGTGTGGTACATTTAACAAAACAACAAAAGAAAGAAAGGAATATAGAAAGAAAGGGAAAGAAAAGGGCATTTGTTTTGCTTGGTTTTCTCTCATTCTTTGATGGTCATCACAGCACTAAATTTAATTTAACGTAGAGTTGCTGTGTTGGTTTATTTGGATTACTGATCGAATCCTTATTCTAAATTTGTGCTTTTTATCCGGTTAAATAGAATTCAAGCCATTAAAATGATATAATTTATATTTTTAAACAGCAATTGCTTGTTATGCCACAAAAAATGTAATTTCATTACACAGAGTACATCCTGTGCTGTTGGGTTCTATAAAGTGATGGCCACTCCTGAGGGTCGCTGGTTCTATACCATGGCTTGAAGGCAATTAATTTTGTCAGCTATTCGTATTTTTCTGTACCTCATTTGGTTTTGCTTTGTGTGTTTTTTTGTGTGTATGAGGGAGTGTATGTGGCTGTAGTCTCCTGTATTCAGTATGAGACAAGTTAAAGCGGTCCCGGCTCTGTCAGCTGTTAAGAGCAGGGCTGTGTCTTTAGCTCCAGCTTGATTCAGCTTTGGATGAATGAAACCAAACGCACCTCCTTTTTTTTTTCATTTCTACTAAAATTGATATCGAGTTCATTCTCAGTTGTGTGTACCAGATTGTAGAACTGGTATTTTTAACTGAGAATGGAGAAATGTGATGATTTGTATACTTTTGTTTAATATTATTACTGTAAGAGATATGTGTAACATGTGCCATGCAATCGATATGACAGCCATGAAGAAATTCCAAATTATTTATGATTGCTTTCAGAGCATTTTTGTGCCTACATCAGATTTTATGACCTTGCCTGCTGCTGTGTTGTCATTGTTCTAATTATTTGCAAATACTGTCTATCTACACGTCGTATTGCTTTATTTTTCAACCCACTCTGTATGCTAAAAGCTTCAAAATTTTTTATCAGATTCAATTTATAGATGTAAGCTATTGTTAAGGATTTTTTTATATTTTTGTATTTTATGTGTACTGACTCAAATCATGTTAGGATCCTATTGAAATTTATGAATTTTCACCAATGTTGTTGAATTCTGTCTTTTTTTGTTTGTTGTTTGTTTGTTTGTTTTGTTATCTATTCACACAATTCACCAATATGATTGTGTAATAGTGTACTCTTCTGTAGACAACATGGCATGTCAGATTTTTGTATGAAATCTGTTTCTTGAGTGATGCCTATCTCTCATATACGATAACCCCTACTGACACCTTAACCAAGTACGTATAAGCCTCTCAAGCCTAATAATCATGTTCCATGACTTTTCTTGCTTCTTTTCTAGAAACCTCAACAGCATGGTACAATACAAGATCTTTCTAGAAATTTTGTTAAAGATTAAACTCATAACTTTATCTGATTTTTTTGGTGCTTTGTTGGATATAATTTGTTGTTGGGTAAACCATAAATATGAGTATAACTAATTACAACTGTATGTTTGACTTACAATATATTTTATTTAATTTTGTAAGGGTGTAGATTGTAGATCCTGAGTAAGTTACAAATTTTTGTCTTGGTGCGATAATTGATCTCATTCAAAGCTGTTCATGAATTGAACTGCATAAACTTCCCATTGATGTGAGAGTTAAAAAATAGCATTTAAAGAATTTGTCATATTACCCATACTGGTCCAAAATGACCTGATAAGAGTAGTTAAATAATACTACAACAATCTTGCTCTTGATTTATTTTTGCAGTGGGCCTAGTACAATTTGGTCTAAAATGTTAATGAGAAAATAAATGAAACTGATGACGATAAAACTTTCATATCTTTCAATGTGACCCTATCTTCCTTTTAAAACCACTGAACCAAGAGACACCATGCTATGCAGTGTAGAAGCCAGGATACAGGACAGATAAAAATATCTACGCTTTACAAGAAAAAGGCAAAACAATGTATTTTTGAGTTATGGACATTCCTGTACAATACTTTTTTTGTGTAACACAGTTGAGGGCAGTCAGACAATAGTATGGATGGTCCCATTACATGTTTCAGGAACTTCCTCCTTTCTCTACAATTTTGCAATATTAATCTTCACCTTCAGTCATCATCATAACTGCATTTCTTCGCCAATGTCAATGTATACAATCCACTGAACAGTTCCGTGTGTACAAAGTAGCCTTATTTTTGTGTTCTGTATTATATTTGGGAGGTGGAGGAAGAATCCCGTGTTCATGGCTTACTTTTCTTCACTCTTTTTCTTACGTTAGAAAGAATTGTGTTTAAGTGTATAATTTGTTTAAGTATTTTACAACTTCAATTTAGAGGGTTGGTTTAGTAGTACAAAACAAACTGATCTAACCATGTCAAATAGATGCCAAAAATCATCACACAGAAATATCCAAACATTAATTAAATCCAGAAACAAGTCATAAGTCAATTCACAGCTGAGTTACTTAATATAATATTTTTATATATACTGTAGTATGTACATCTTTAAAAGTATATTACATGTGGGTCTGGGCCCCATTGTGCATCTGATTTTAGGCATACGACCTTAGTCAGTGGCCAGTATAAATATGAAGGATGAAAATCTGCTCTTAGAAGCAGTTCATAAAATCTGTAAAACCAACAGGGTTGTAAATACAGACATCAGAACTTTCACTTGTACTTGAAATTGGATTAAATGTACAACTACTTCTGGGCATATTACTCTGACAACATGTAATAATAAAAAGATGTGAGCTCCTTCAAAAGTAACACCAAAGTAAAGAAGAACATTCACAAGAAGTTGTTTCATGTGACCATTGCATAAAACAGTGAAAGCAATTTGAATATTTGCTGTTGCCTTATAAGTAAATTTAACAATTGGGAATAATTTTAATGGCCAAAGTCATTATACAATTTTCTTATGATTAAATATGTAAGTAAGATATGTATGTATATTTTTGGCAAAGGGATTAGCTTGAATATGACAAACTGAGGAATCGAATATAATTTACAATGCTTTGGTCAAGGCTGGACTGAGAACGCTTTTATGTGAACTCAAAGTCAGCTCACTTTGTACTCTTTGTTTCTTGGAAATATCTCATACAGTTAAAGAATCACTGACTCAAGCTCTATGATAATTAGCTATGTCAGTTCTAGGAGAGTTTAGACAGTTAGCTGCTGGGTTTCATTTGAACCTCTACAGGTTTAACTCTTGTACAGGAATGTGTACAGGAATGGTGCACAGTTTGAAATATAAAAAGTAACGGAACCACAGCTTCTCTGATAAAAAATACTAACACGGTGGCAGCTTAGACTCAGTTTTTTATGAAGAGACACTTATTACAGTATAAAGTGGTTCTATAATTCTAAAGCATGGAACAGAAAATCATTTAGTCATCACTCTACAGAGTAAGTTGATGAGTTATTATTTGTTTCTCCTGCAATCATACTATCAATTGGAAAAAAATTAATGCTTAAAAACTATAATGTAACACAATAGTTTCAATATCCTTTGGCAAAGAAAGTATAGGATAAAAATAGTAAGCCTCTCTCTCTCCTCTTGTCGCAAACATAATTGGCTTTAAGAAGTGCAGTTACATGCTATTAAAGTATACTTAGCTTCCTCAGTAAATAATCGCAGGCAAAAGTCTTATTTCGAGTTGGTTTGTTCAGTATGACCTGGTCTACGTCATCAGAGGGTAGTAACGTTCTCGTAGGTTTTCTGACGCTGTGAACCTGTTTGGAACAAGCGGCCTGTCTTGCAATAAAACCGAGGGAAAACATTTGAAATCAGCGTAGCTTTTGGCTCAGGGTAGGCTGCTGTTGTATCATTGCTCACGTTTTGGGACGACTTAAAATAATAAGTAAGCCCTTCGACTCAAGCGAGAACATATAGATTTCCCGCCAAATTCTCAATGACAAGCAATTAGTCCGTCAGAAGGCAGGCGCGGATTAAGGTCTGGCTGACAGGGGAGGGGGCGATGCACTGTCGGTTGCCTACTTACAGGGGTTCTGTGGCTCATATTGCCTACCTTTCAGGCGGCTCACTAGGTGATCGCCCCCCCCCCCCCTTAATCCGCGCCTGTCAGAAGGTCCGATTTCGTAGAGCTCTGCCACCCACTCTTTGCCCTGTGTAACCCAACGCCCGTTCGCACAGACGCTCGGGGTTTCCCTGCCGTGTGTGAGAAGATCATGCGAGAAAGATGTCGGTGACAAGAAGTGACGCGGTGACACTCAAGGCGGGTCAGGCCGCGAGACTTCAAAAATAAATATGCTTCGCGGAAGATATCATCCATGCAATCCGGACCCGGGCATCAAACCAAGACCAAGGGCCGCAGCAGCGTGCACAGCAGCGCTGCAGCACCGGCGTGGGTGGGCCTAAAGGCGGGCACACAGCATGACGCCAGCCCTCGTCCCGGCCAACCAAAGAAACGACGAAAATAACCTTCCAGTGGGTCGACGCGCCTTCCGGGCGTCTGTCCACGGGCCGCTGCTCACGTGGCGGGGGCCCCGGCCTCGGCCCCGGCGGGGGTCGGCGAGGGCCCTGGGGCCCCAGTGAGTGCGACGGGGAGGGTGGCGGCCAGCTCAGCAGGTGCGGCCGCGGTCATCTCGTTCATGTGGTTCTGGATCTCGGCGCGGGTCTGGGCATCATCGGGGTCCTCGGCTTCGGCACCATCCAGGTCGCCGAGTGGCGCCGCGCCGCCCGCGCCGTGAGCCAGCCCGTGCAGCGTCATGCCCCGCTCCATCTCCAGGAGGCTGCGGCGACGCTGCGCTCCAGTCGGCGTGCACACCCCTAGCGCTGCAGAGGCTCGGCGAGCCACCTGGAGGAGACAAAGACGTTGACAGGGCGTGCCTCAAGAAGTAGACCTCACATGTGTAATAAACCTACCTGGCCATTTGTAGTGGAGTTTGTGCGTGATCGACTGCCATCGCGGACCGATCCTGACCCGGAGCCCGACGCTGGGGCCTCAGAAGCGGCTGCACCGCCACCTACAAGCAAGCCAACCTGTCAGACCCGCACGGTACGGGCCGGGCCGGGCCCTCTCCTCATAGCTCACCTGGGGCCTGCGCGGTTGCGGCCATTCCGGGTAGGCGGCGCTGCCGCCAGGGCAGCACGCAGCAGCGGAGCACGGCCAGCAGGATGCCGAAGATGAGCATGGCGCCCCCGCCGCCCAGCAGAAGGTAGCGGTGCTGGCTCGCGTCCGCATTGGGGGTGAGCTGCACTAAGCCGACGATCACCAGGATGGCGCCGAGGAGCAGCGACACCACGACAAGGTGCAGCACCGACACCTACAGAACGATAGCAACGGTGGAGGCGATTGCTAGCGCGAGAGAAGGGTGCCACGCAGCGCCACGCAGGTGCCGGCGGCGTGCGAGACCGCCACAGGGACCGCCCCGCGGGTAGGCAACAAGGCGTCGGCGCGCAGTCGAGTGCTGCGGATGCCTACCCACGATTCCGCGGGCGCTCCCCGCCGCGCTAGCCGCTAGCTATTCCCCCGCAACGGCACTTTGTCACAGTTTCTGTCATGTGGCGAGCGCCAGTGTGCCACAAAAGTGCCTCGCGTGAGGAGTGGTGAGGAGAGGAGCGTTGGGGGAGCTGCTCTCCTCACGTCTGCCTGGCAGCGGGCAGCGGCCTCATCGCAGGCCGCCTCGGCTTGTCAAAGGCACTTGACTCTGGCGCGCGCCCCGCGGCTCCTCGCCTCGCCTCACCTTGCCGCAGATGTAGTACTCCTGCCGGCCGTCCTGCTGGAGGGGCGACTGCAGCGGCTCGGGGCTGGCCACGCCCAGCCCGAGGCCCACGTTGTCCAGGGAGTCGGCCGGGGGCGACTGGATGCCGAGCTGCGACGGCCGCTTGTGGCGCCGCTCCTGCTTCCGGCGCTCGTGGCGCACGGCCACGGCTGGCATGGCGCCGATCATGGTGAGCCCTGCGACCGAGACGAGGAGGGCGGTCAGATTACAAGGCGAGGGCAGGGGGAGGGAGTCAGTGCGGGAGGGACATGCCTTGCTGCCTCTCTCGCGCTCACACCACCTCGGCGAAACTTCATCTCTCTCGCACCTATGTTTTGGCGCCAACTGTCGTCAGCGGGCTGTGCACATAGACATACGCTGCATGCATAAAAACCTCGGAATCAGATGCATACATAAATATAACATATGTGATGGCGGAAAAAATATAAATGGGGAGTGCAATATGATAAGTTATTTAAAAAAAAATGTAGGTGGCTTTGCTGAGTGGCCCGCGAAGCAGTGGCACCACCGTGCCGGGCGGGCCCCTCTGTGCAGGTGGTGGATGCAGGGGCGTATGTGTGCAAGCGTGCAAAGGGGTGGGGAGTGTGTGGCCAGCAGTGGCCACCTGAATGCAGTTGATTCGGGTAGTGGGCTTCGTCAGGAACTTCGTTCAGGCCTTTACTCAGTCAGAAATAAATAATCGATTCGATGTTAAGTCGACATCGCCGAGGTGGATAATGCCAAAATTATAATCGATTCAGTACTTGTGGGGGAATATGTCAACGACCAAAAGCGACATCGAATTGTCATTTGAATCGACATTATCATTTTCTGTCTGGGATTCATCCTGCGGTCGGTGGTGTTGTGTCGTACGTACCAAATAAGTCAGCGCAGCTGCAGTGCAAATTATTTTTTTTATTAAAAAAAGCAACAAATAAACTAGTAACATCTTATTTCCTCCCTTGCGAGTGACTGGAGTTTAAATGTCACGGCTTGGCTTGTGGCCATATTGACACAATAGAAAGCAATTTTGCGTTGTTAGCGATGGCAGTTCTGGTGGTAAAGGACTTACCTTTATTCGCCAAACGGTAAGAAAAGATAGCAAGTCCACAACGCGGGACTCGTGAGTTTTCCCACGCCAGTCTTTTGAGGAGAAAATGGGAAGAGGAGGAAGGACGGTGTGTTGTTTTGCAAGATTGTATTTTAAAACGCTCTCTACTTGTTAAAGTGGGTTTACTAATTTACAGCTCTTTTCTTTGTCTCTGTCTCCACGATTCAAGTCAGCGGCGTTCGGGTGGGTCAAGTGGGAATATATGTGACTGTTGGGTGACGTGTGAAATAAAAATCACGCACGTGGCAAGTTTCAGCGTCTTGTAAAAACAAAATTTTGAAATTTGCCGCTCGCGCGTGTAATACATGGCGCATCCACACGGTCAGTGGACTCTCGGTAAATGACGCCACGGAACTATAGTGTGCGAGAGAGATATGGCTATATCGAAAGAATAGCACGTTTCACATTAAGTGAAGAATGCGTCATGCAAAGGCTCTATTATTAATTTAAATTTATTTTAACTCGTCAATTCCCACTCATAACTTTCGAACACACAGACGAAGGTGTACACACACAAACACACAGACGAGAGCAAATTCCAACCAAAAGACACTGCTTGAATCCTTCCGATCGGGGACTCAGATTGTGAAACTCATAGGTTGAAATCCGCACCTCAGATTTGGCTTTAGCTGCGGCAGGGACGGTGGGGCGGACGGTCACCTGAGATAGTGAGCGGAGTCTGCAGCGCCAGGCTGGAGGGCCACTTGCCGCGCTTCTGTTGCTTGAGTCTTTCGTGGCGCACGGCCACTGCGGGCATCGCCCCAATCATCCTGCATATCAAACACGCAAAGGTCAACACACATTCGCCGAGAACCCAAGCCTGTAGAAATAACCACTTTTTCCTAAAAGAAACTATTCATTTTCTCATGACACACAAGAGAAAGGGCAGTAAAAGAGAGATAGGAGAAAGTGAACGAGATGATGAAGAGGGTCAGCAGAAGGGCAAGGAGAAGAGATAGATACAGAGCCACAGAGAGCACCTAGAAGTGTGGAGTATCTATGCGTGGTCGGGTACGAGACGTGTATAACATACGGGGTTGCCCACGCGGAAGCTTGTAAATTAACATTTCTGGGTAGAAACCGAGCATTTACTGAATGGTTTTCAAGCAGAAGTCTCAAAGTAGTCACTTTTACCTTGTACACCTATCTCGTCTGTGGTTTTTCTGTATCGCATGCAGACGTGCGAGTGGGTTGCCTAGTCGATTGTGACGAAAAGGCAACGTGGTCAGCGATGATAGGCAAACCCACACCCACCCAGACGCGTGCAGGTCGTACAGTGACAGTACAACGAGTACAACATCAGGAAATATTTAAGGGTAGATCAAGACAACGGAACGGCTTTATTCGTAGACTGAGTAAATCGTGCCCGTTTCGGTTGCTTACCTCCGCGGGCTCGGCGGTCCACGGGGGATGTGGGGTGAAGGTGGGGTGGGGTATGGCCATGCACCTGACAGCACTCATGGAACAGCCCGGGCGACGGCGTCACGGGGCGGTGAGGGGTGCGAGAGGGGTGCGCAAGTTGGGAGGCGTTCTTACAAGACCTGGGGAGGGGAGGAAGTACACGTGCCGAGTAGAGGGTGGTATGGTGAATATGTGTGGTGGTGGGAGCGGGTGGGAGCGATCAATGAAAGGGCGAAAACAACCCGTTTGGCGTCAAATCTTTTCGTTTTCATTTATTCCTTCACCGACAAATCAGACTTCATAATACTGGAAATCACACGGCAAATCCGAAATCAACTCCTTCACAATACACACTGGCATACAACAGGACACATGATGTGAGACGATAAGAGGTAGAACAGACAAGTCGTACATGTACCTTCCTATCTGGCTCCACGCCAAGTCAAGGAAAAATACCATTCGGCACAACCAAACCGTATTCATATTTATTTAAGAAGGAAGGGGCAAACACACAAAGTCATACAAATTGATTAAACGAATGGCATAAAGGGTACTTCATTGAAAACATGTAAACAAAGTCGAAAAAGAGATGAACATGATGAGGCATCTAGTATGTGTATATTCAATAATTTATAAGTGCATGAAAACCTATTATATGTGAGAGAAGGAAAAAATATGGCATTTTAACATCTAAGAGATGCCCATGACATTCCTATAACCACATATGCGATGGGTTTATGTGCGCGTTCTGTCTGGCTGAGATTGAATGCAATAATATACAATTCTTTCCCAACATATTTAATATTATACAATAGCGTAGTTTGATTAGGTGCGTAGAAGTAAAAGTGTAAAAATATCACAATGCAGTTATATTCTCAATTCAGAGTAACAGCCCTATATTATCCTTTGATGCACCGTTTATCCGGTAGATCCAGTTCTCCGCTTGGTCGTAACTTGAAACCTTGACAAAGACGCGTCCTACGGCCTATGAGCTGGAATATGGAATGGGGTTGCACTGGAGGAGAGAGGCAATAACATCACAAGAAACGGACAAGAGAAAGCAAACGCTATTGGTCGTTTGTTAGGAGCGAAATTAATGAATTTTATGAAGTTATCTTCAACTATTTAGGCCAAAATGTAGATAAAACGCACGGGGGAATTCTTCGGCCCATACCACTCTGATTCTATTTCTTTTCCCATGGACAAGTACAAAAAGGCAGAAAGTAAAAGCAAGGCATGGAAGCTAAGGTAGCACCTTGACAGGCTCGTCAAGAAAAAGCTAAGAGTATTATTTACTTACACATATCATTGATATCACAGCTTGAAGGGAGATTTGGCAACGCCGCTTTGCCCCTGTTCTTATCTGAGTCTGAGGACCAAATATATCTCTATTCGCTCAGGGGGCTTCTGGCTGAGAGATGCTCCAGAAGTCGTTATAAGCTATAAACCGATAGAAGAATCCATGGGAGGACCAAATGTTATGTATTTCATTGTACATGAAGTGCCTGCATGAAGCTAAGAGCAGTACCTCAGTAGAATATGTTAATAGTATGTGCAATACAAAACAGCATCATGTAAATCTATAAAATGGAGAATAGATAGTTTTAAATTTCAAAACAATAATAATTAAAGAGGGATGTAAAAAAGACATTTCTTTCGCGCTCATCATAGATAAATTAGAAAATGTATTTCGAGGTGGAGCAAAAATATGCCCTACTTTACCAATTCTGCTGTTGTTAAAAATGCAAAGTTTTGTTAAGAATCCGAAACTCATGGACTATAAATAAATCACAACTCTGAAGCCTGAGTTCGCTCATTCAATCACCCATCACGTTTCACTTTACTTCGCGTCTTCATCCAACTACCATCATTGCTTCTGGGCAGAGTGGATTCTATCTCCCCAAGGCTAAAAAAAAGAGAAGTAGTTTTGCTAGATAAGTTGAGCAAAGTACACACCGACATACACAAAACACGCTCTCAACAGACACGCACACACACATATACACACACACACAGAGAGAGAGAGACATGCACCAACACGCTCTCAAGAGACACGCGCACACACACGCGCGTAGAGTAGCGATAAAGTCACGCGACAGGATGGTTGGTACAAGCGCCCCCTCGCCTTCTACCCCCACCCCTCCTGGCCTAGTAAGGCCGCAGGAGGGGTGTGGGGAGGGCGTGCGCTAGGAAGAGAAGAGGACGAGGGAATTAGAATACACACAATGCGGGGCAGCGGGGCCGTGCACGGTAAGGAAGGGGGAGGGCAGGGGGGAGGGAGGCCTCTGTGTCTGCCATCCGCGCTCAGATCGCCACCACGTGGTGGGTGGGATGTTGATGTCCATAGGGTATGTGCGGTTGGTGGTTGCTGTCGTGGTGGCCAGCGCCTTCGTGATGGCCGTGGCCACTGTCGTGCCGCGCATGCCCACTGTCGTGTCGGCCGTGCCCGCTGTCGTGCCGCCCGTGGTGCACTCCGTGGTGGGCGCCGTGGTAGCCTCCGTGGTGCAGCAGCTCGCGGGTCTCGGACGGCGAGGCAGGGCCCGAGCCGGGGCTGATGCCGGCTGGGCTGAAGGCGGACGCCGGGCTGGGAGCCATGAGGTCGCCGACGTGGCTCATGCGGTCGCTGACGCCGTCCTCCTCCAGGATCTGCTCCAGGTCGCAGTGCAGGTGGTGGTGGGCCGACGGCGGTGGCGAGCGCATCGTGGGGCTCTGCAGCGGCGACAGGCTCGCGTCCACAGCGCTGTCGGAGGCCCGGTCGGCGCGCTCCGTGAACACCTCGTCGCTGTCGCTGGGCGTGCGCGCGGCGCGGGCCAGGGCGTGGTGCTTGTTGGTGAGCGCGCCCGTCTCCACGTCACGCACCAGCCGGTGCCCGGAGCGCGAGCGGGTGAGCTGGCGCTGCACGTACTCGGTGAGGTCGTCCTCCTCACGCTGCGCCACGTAACGGTTCAGCACGATCAGGAAGACCCCGAGCAGGATGGCGCACCTGTGGACGACAAGCAGAGTGTGAGCTGGGCGTGAGCGGAGCTGAGCGTGAGCTCAGGCGCGGGACTTACCCGCCAGCGATAGTCAGCTCGTTCCACCAGAGGGTCGTGTGGAATTGGCTCCACGACGTGATGTCATCGGGCAGCAGCCCGGACCCCAACAGGAAGCCCCCCAGCACCAGAAAGACCACGCCAATGTGGAGCATGCCCACCGAAGACATCATCTGCCGACGAAAAATTACAGGAAAAATAAGACACATTGATGTGCAACAGTGCATGGCATCTGTGGACTACGGACTGTACTCATTTTTTTCTCATCCAAGCAGCCCTTGCCCGCACAGTCCCAGCAACCCAGCTGGGTCCAGCCTGACTGACTATGGCGCCAGCTCGTCGTCCGTTTGCGCATTGAATTTAAATTGGGCGTAATCCCATCTCGAGGGGCCCTCCACTCGCCAACTCGTTGGACACAAGGAAAAATACTCGCTTAATACTCGCGGTAACTCGCGAAAAACTCGCGTCAACTCGCGGAAACTCGCAAAAAAAAGAAAAATACTCGCCAAATACTATTTTCGTCAGTACTCGCGTAAACTCACGGATATACTCCAATACTCTCGAATACTCGCGAAGACTCGCGCAACTCGTTCTACACCCACATGGAGAGTGGGGGACCCCTCGCGCACGCTGCGTCTCTCCCCGGTGGCTCGAGCGGGAGCGCCGCGCGCCGCATAAGGGAAGGGATTCTGCTGGGTAATAGCCTCACGGGCCGCCCCCACCCCACCCCAGCCCGCTAGTTCATTGCCACCCCCGGCACTATAAAGACCCCGCTCCTTTCGCTCCAGAGTTACGAGGCTGAAGCCCTCCCTTACCTTGTTCTCGACCATGGAGTCGGGCACGTTGGAGCTGTGGTGCCGGCGCCGGCCCCGCACGGAGGAGCGCGGCGACACGAAGCTCGAGTTGCTCTCGCCCAGCCCGGACTCGTTGGACTGCTGCGAGTAGCGGCGCTCTCGCGCCTTCCGCTGCTCGTCGCGTCGCTTGCGCTGCCGCTTGATGGCGAGCGCCGAGTGCAGCCCCATGGAGTGCATGGCTGCAGCGAGGACGAACAAACGGATTAAGAGCGAGCGGTGGCAGCTTCAAGGTACACTCAGATGGACGCGCTGGACTCACCTGCGGCTGGGGTGGAGAGTTCTGGTCGAGTTGGTCACTGAGTGCTGCTCCTCTTCACTTCACTGCCGGCCTGTCGGCTCACCACTGCTCGCTGCGGGAGCCGCCATGCACCTGACGATCCAGGGTAACGGAAACTGTTCGTCACGTCCACTCTCACGCACTCACTCTCGCACTCCCGCTTTCATTCACTCTTTTCTCACACGGTGCAACATTCTCAACAGTGTGCTGCGCTGTAATCCCTCAACTCTGTCCTGGCCACAGTCCACTCCCCGGCGGAGTGGCTGTCGTTAGTCAGGTTCACGGCGCGCTGCGGCGGGGACTCTCTACTTGATGAGATGGGGAGGGTGGCGAGCGGGTCGCTGGGGGCGGCAGGCGTGGCAGGCCACCCTGCGCGACCTGTGGAGCTGCTGGGGCTGGACTCGCCCGGCCCGGCCGGGGGGTGCTGCTGGGGGCAGTGCAGAGCGCGGCCAGCACCGCCCCGCCGAGTTAGGCGCTGCTCTGTTGCACACACCTAGTTCGAAACGGTGGCAAATTCCGTTAACATACGGCGTCATGTGGAGGGAGTGCTCCCTCCCGTCCAGGCTCCGCCCCCTTTTCTCCCTTAGGTCGAGACGACCCTACCTGTTGAACCTCCCGGGCTCGGCCCGGCCCCAGGGCTGCGAGAGCGAGCAGCCAGTCGATAGAGCTCGGCGCTGCGGAGGGGTGGCCCGGTCCACCCGCACGAGGCGAGGCGAGGGGAAGGAGCGGGGGCAGTGGGGCGTCGACCCTCAGGCAGCAGGGGGAGG